>NW_026724673.1:0-5077 GCF_029784015.1 Lycium ferocissimum
TTTTTTATGACCTTTCCGGCCCGTAGATCGGCCCAGGATTGCTTTTGGATTATCGACCGACATCGGCCGGATAATTTATACGGCCGATTTGGGCCGATAATTTACGGCCCCGCTTTTTTCGAACTCATTCTCGTCGACTCGTTTGATCTCCAATCCTTATGGAACCTTCTTGACACTTGTTTAACACCTCATTACCTATCTAAGGAATTTTATAACTCTTCTCCCAAGCATCCTTAGGTCATCGTTAACTCGTTACTCGTAATTCTTGCTCGACACACAACATATACCTTGCTTTCATTAACAACTTCCTTCCCTTACTTCACATGTCTTGGAAATCTCGATTAGGACCATCAAATGCTATTTCTTACTTATTGAAACATCGTATACGTCGTGCCCTTCGTTAGTCTATTCACTGTACGTTAACGAAAAATTTTCCAAGGTGTAACAATAGGCACACTATCTCCCTTTCCTTTGGAGATCATTGAACTCCCTATACTTATTCCTCTTGCTAAAACTTTCATCTCTTCTAGTGCTAAGATTTCCCTTTTCTTGAGCTTCGAAATATTATAGCTCATCTTAGAACTGAATTTGTTCCCCCCCCCCCCCCCTTTTAAAGGATGTTTTCATATACTGTAACCTTTGAGTGTTAACTGTCTTTGATAGTCATCTGACTGACCTTAGCGATCTTTCAACTCCTCTATTCCATATAATGTCGGAGTTCTTTTCATCGCATGGTTTAACTTGTTTTTCTTTTTGCTAGTTGAGTTCTTGTATCAAATCAAAATGCTTATACACGTCGGATACAATCCTAACGCCTTCTTTATTGTCTTTTCACTTCTACCTCTCATGACTAGTAGTCCCCTAGGTTAATGGACTAATGGGGACATCGAATTCATTAAACCCTTATGGAGTGTCCATTTATACAACGCTCTCTAGCCCTAGTCTTTCTCCACGACTATCTTCTTAATATCCTTGAAATTCTCCTTGCTCTAGTTTTCGAATTCCTATTTATGTCTATACTATACTATTGAAAGTTGATAGTCAACACCATCCATTCACATGACTCGTCCTTTCATTATCTTAGCTCATTTGTCCCGTAATTCTCCTTAACTACTCGTTTGCATCATGGCCCCTTATGCATCATAGTCCTTCTAGTGTTCACCATCACTCTTATTCTTAACATGAAATCCTCACAAAGTACACCCTTCCTTTCTTCTTTCGTCAAGGCTTCATCTTCCTTTATGATACTACAAATTGTGCACACACATATAGATATATAACTAAAAAAAATTGGTTTTCTTCATGATCGCATCTTTGCATCTTTCACATGACTATTGTCTTATAATTTCAATTTGTTTTCCCTTGGGCAAGCCTACTGATTCACTAACCTTCTCCTTGTTATCACGCTCACACAATTCCCTTTAACCATTTCATTGACACCTTCTCCTTCCTTTAGTCCTCATAGTTTCTTTTACTTGTACAATGCCTATTTCATTAGTCATCCACTCTTAGGCCAGGGAAACTTTGGAGTGTTTCATTACGAGCGTGAATCCCTTTTAACACTGAAAATCTCTTTTTGCCCTAAGTTCTCCTTCCATCTAAGTCTATACCGTACCATCTCGTCACTATTCCATTCCCTTCCATCCACTGTTATGTTATATCCCGTATTTTGCACATTGGGACAATCCGGGTTAACCATGATAAGTTAGGGACAAGACTATTCCGGGATACGAAGTCGAGACTTTAACAACAATTTTGTTTTAAGACATGAGTTGCTTATGATTTTGTGGCATGGAGTATTAAGGAAATTTGGGGTCAAAAGTTATTTTTGGAAAGTAATTAGTTCATGAAAATGGAAAAAAAAAAGGAAAAGAGGGGCATGTGGCCGGCCACATGGGGTTTGGGCCATGGCCACATGGAAGCCTAATATATGCTACTAAAAGATGACTAAGTGATCACTTAGAAAGATCAAGAAACTTTGAGAAAGAAAAATAAAGGCCATTCGGCCATAGTTGCAAGAATTGAGGTCCAAGAATTGATCAAGAAAAAAATAGTTTATTCTAGAAAATCAACTAATTAAAGAGTCCTTGTTAACGTGGAGTTGTTGTTTGAGCCAACAAACCACTCGTTTTCATCCTTTGCCAACCTTAGCTAAGTTGTGAAGTTAAGAAGAAAGGTAAGGTTTAATCTTGTTTTTATATGTTATGGATGGTTTGTGTATGTTGTAGTAGGTAAAAATGGATGAAATTCATGAAATATTGCATGTTGAAGATGAGCGTGGAATATGGGATATTATGTATGTAAAACGTGTATATGTAATGTTGTGTGGGAGTGGTGAATTAATTTATTTAGCATGTTTGGTTGTTGTAGTGTGTTGAAATGGATGAGAATCATTAAGATATGTGTGTGTGGTGATGGCCGAACATAGGTCATCTTGTGTGACAGGAATGAACTAGTTTTATTTAGCGTTTTTGGTTGTTGTTGTTGTGTGGATTCTATGTTGATAATGGAAGTTTAATGTTCAAATTGAAGTTGAAAGTGTCGTGGGGCTGTTCAATGGCCAATGTGATCCTTATATAGATTTTATATTTATGAAAATGACATTGTTAAGGTGTAGATTGTTGGTGTAATTCATGAATTTGGGAGAGCGGAAGGTGTTGATGTTGTTGTTCTCGGGTTGTGGATGGTTTCGGTGAAGTGGCACATTGGTTGGGTTGTTTGAAATATTGTGTGAATTGTTTAAAGTATTCTTGAATGTTGTTTGAATGGGTTCGGATTAGAAATTGAACGTATGAGCGTTGATGTTGATTTGAATGTGATAGTTGAATTGAATATAGTGAAATGTTGAATTATGAAAAAAGAGCTACTAATGTTATAATGCATTTCGAATTGATTGTTGATGTTGTTAGAATGATTGTTGGTGTTGTTGTTGATGATTTGGCCGAGTTGAATTCTCGGGGTTGTTGAATTTACAGGGGAAATGCTGCCCAAATTTCTGTAGAATTAAGTGCTAGTTTGGAATTGAATTCCTAAATGCCTATAGCTAATATTTGGTATCGATAATGTTGTTGTAGATCTTGGGGAGTCCGAGACGTAGGTTTGAATTAGCTTTGAGAGCGGACGAGGTATGTAAAGCTTAACCCTTCTTTCTTTTGGCATGTCTTAGTTGTAAGTAGGCTATGACACGAGCCTCGAGGAAACTCCATTCTTACGGTCCGAGCATGTCTACGATTCTTATTTACCTCTTAATGTCGGCCTTCTTAATGTAAAAGTACTATGGTTCTTATGTCTTTGGTAATATTGGATTTCAAATGTTGCATAATGATTTTGTTTTTAAAGGATTCTACGTCTAAAAATGGCCGTAACTTTCGTAGACAGAACCGGATCGCCTCGATATGCTCGTAGGAGATTCTGTAGCATATAATGATTATATCCTCCATAGGCGGGCTCGGATCGGGTTGATGCTCGTCCGTGGGTCCCGCGACTTTCCTTTGTATAGCTCCAACGACCTTGTGACAGAACTTGATATAGCTATCACCCGACCCCCGAGTGTTGATTACTTACTTATTTATTAAGTCTGTAATGATGATTTTTATGCATATGTTTACTCACGACTCTGCTCGTGCATCCTGTTGTATCTTTCACCGAGTCCCGGGCCGGTTATGTTATCGTGCGCACTATGGTATATTCCGGAGTATGATGTGACCGGTTCGCCGAGCCCCTCGCTAGAGGGCCGGGTACCGTGTATATTTGGTGTTATGATGTGTTATGGCATTATGATGTGTTATGTGATATGTCGGGTTTCGGTGATATGAAATCTTCTGGAGTATGATGTGTTATGGCGCCAATGACGGGTGGGCGACCATATTTCCTGAGCCCCATGCATGATTTGTGTTTTAAAAGTAAACATTTTGGTATTTTGGATATTATACTTATTTTTTGTACTTCTGTTTCGATTATGACTCGATTCTGTTTACTGTATTTCTCGCTTTGCATACTCAATACATATTCTGTCACCGACCCCTTTCTTGGGGGTCGCGTTTCATGCCGTAGGGTACAGTACGCCCATTTCGTGATCCGCCAGCCTAGGACACCTATTCTGCCGTTTGGAGTGCTCCCTTTGTTCTGGAGCCTATATTTTGGTGTATATCTTTCCGTTGCATATGTATTTGTTCATTTAGGGGTACGGCGGGGCCCTGTCCCGTCATATGATGCTGTTGTTCTGTTTAGAGGTCTGTAGACATATATGTGGGTCGTGCCTATTACTGTACAGATATGTTCGTATGTTTTATGTTTGGGCGGTCCCATTCGCCGTATGCGCCTTGTCGGCTTGCGTTTGTACATATTTTGGGACGTCGCGCCATATGATAGCCTTGTTGGCTTCTCGATATACATGTTTGTGTTTGTGCGATTTGAGACAGCGTCTGATATTTGTATATGTATAAGCTATCTATATGCGATTCCGGTTAATGAATGTGTTTGGGTGCCCAGCTCGGGCACTAGTCACGGCCTACGGGGTTGGGTCGTGACAAAAGTGATATTAGAGCGGTTCGTCCTCGGAATGTCTACAGACCGTGTCTAGTAGAGTCTTGTTTATCGGTGTGTTGTGCACCACATCTATAAACAGGAGGCTACAGGACATTTAGGATGTTATCCTTCCTTCTGATCTTAGATCGTGCGATAGAGCTGTATTATCAGGATGACTCTTTCCTAACGAATTGTTATATTTTCAGCGATGCCTCCGAGAAAGGCGACAGATGCCTTAAGGGAAAGTCTACAAGAATCGGGGAGACTTACCAGGCTTTGGGCAAAGAGAGTTACTAGGTCTCGTCTTGGAGCATCGTAATTCGAGGTTGTGTGATAACGTCCAAATTCACTCTATTAATTAGAATGAGTACGGTCGTATGCAAATATAATTTACCCAACTATGAGTCGGGGTCGTATCCCACAAAGAACAATATATAGGCGATTAGGAAAAGTATGGAATTTTCACCAACTAAGCTAAACCCAAACGATGAATAATATTTTCGTTTTTGGAGAAAATTATAACTAATGCGAAAATGTAAACTAACCTAGA
>NW_026724674.1:0-5095 GCF_029784015.1 Lycium ferocissimum
GATTCAAAGGTAACCTAAAAATCAAAGCATTTCCTCAAGTACCATTTTTCAAAAACAAAAGGTGAAATTGGTTGATTATTGGAAGGAGAACAATTCTTGACATCTTCACCAAAGCACTTCTAGAAAAGTTTCTACTATCTTGAGAAACGCGTTGGAGTTTATTGAAAGCAAATGCGAGTGAGGGGGGGGTGTTGGAATTAATGCGTTAAGAATGTTATCCTTGACTTTTATGTTTTCTAGGGGTTCTTTATTGTTTCAGAGAATATCATTTAGTCTTTCAATATTATCTCTTAGTTTTTCAAGAAATCTTTTAAAGTTTGTGATACGTGTATCTAGTGAATTGTGATACATGTGTCTAGTTATTTAATGTTTAAAACTTTTGAATTGATTTTTGAGTAGTATAAATAGAGATGTAATTGATGATTGTAATCATCTCAAATGGCCTTAAGTAGCTAATACAATTTTGCAGCATTCTCTAAAAAAAATATTCTCTTCCTATTCTTTCTTACATTTCGTTCTATGACCCGTCTTGGTGGAACAAAATTCTTTCTGTGCCAAATGGAATCAATTTTTTACACTGCTTAGCAAAAAGAAGATGAAAAAGACTCTACCTTCTTTCTTCAAATTGAGAGATTTCATGAAATCTACAACCGTGCCCGGGCATCAACTTGGCTGGATTGCATTAATGCTTTATTTTGCGTTTGGCGATCATTATCTGCACAACGTGCTGCAATTTTCAATCCCAGTACATGAGAAGTAAGATTTTTGTCCAGTCTAAATGAAGAATATTGTCTGTATAGCTATTCATTAGGTTTTGACCCAGAAGAAAAGAAGTACAAAGTTCTTGCAACAACGGATCATGTTCGAGAAGGGTACATAAAGCACTGGGTTTTAACTTTAGGCATAGACAAATCATGGGGAGAGACTCAAGCATTTCCCCTTCTACTTTGTGTTTTAAGCCTGGTGTTTGCATTAGAGGAGTTATCTATCAGTTTTTTAGCGATTCCAAATGTGCTATAGCTATAGCTGCATTTGATGTTAAATATGAAAAATTTGAAATTATCGCGTTGTGGAATGCACCTCCGTGTGTGTCAAGTTATGATTTGATAGAGGTGAAGGGGAAATTAGCGGCCATAGGTTATGGCAAAGGGGTAAGTGGATACTTCGACTTGTGGATTTTAGAGCAGACTCCAAAAAGAAAATGGGAGAGACATATCATTGACTTTCCTCCAATATGGATACATAGATTTGTATTATCCTGCACAGCCCGTGAAGGGGACATCGTAGTCGTCCTGAACTTAAAGTCAGGTACTTCATGTTTATGTTATGATGTCGCAAGAAAGAGTTGGAGGGAATTAAAAATCAAGGCTCTTCCTAAGGAGAGCTCCATCCAAGAGATTTATAGTTATGTTGAAAGTCTTGTTTTCTTTGGGTAATTTTGTTCAAACTGGAAGGGAATCTTGAGTGCTTGTATGTCCTTTCCCTTGGATTTGGATAACATTTAGCCTATAAAGATCGTAACATTGTATAAACGTCTCAAAATATACAAAGGATTATATTGAGTTCTTTTTATATATATATATATATATATATTTTTTTATAATTATTATTACGTAGTGGGTAGGGGAAGGGGGGGGGGAGGGGATTCTGACGTAGGGATTCGAGCCAAGCAAGCCGGTGATGAAAGTTGATATAGCCCAGAAGTAAGTATTTCTTAATATCCCTACTTATATTGAGTTTTGGTTTTTCGGGGATACATTAATTTTCATAAAGATTCTGCAACAGGCAATCTCACTAGCTCAAGCAATCAAAGAAAATTCTTTTCCTTTTTCCTTATTCTGTTCTATTGTAAAATACCCCTGTATGCAGTAGTACATCACTGCACAGATGATGAACAAGGGGTTAATGGTCTCTGATCTTTACATTATTTGTCAATTAATATATGAATGCTAATTTTGCCTTCTCTACTTGGAATAAGTATGTCTCAATTTTAGATCTTGCATTCTGTCCTCTAACTCCCACTTATATATAGAAGAAATATCAACCACGAATTAAAAGGGATACGTTATTAATTATCTCACAATTTTTCAAAGGAAAGTATAAGGAAACTAACATGGAATTTGATTGATCTGACCTATATGAATTTTCCCACCTTTCTCTATCCTTTACAGCCATTCAAGTGTTGAGGATGCTGGATCCCTTACTGCAACTGAGAGTTTTGAACTGCTCAGGCATTATTCTGATTGCAAAATGAGTGTCAAACTGATCCTAAAGATTATGGAATCGAGTAATCCATGTCTTGGCATCGCTGATTGTGCGCTCAGGAGAAGCTGATAGGAATGAGCATTAAGAGTTTGGCGTTTCAACAGTAAATACTAAATACATATAAATACATATGTAATTGATTAGTGAATACTGTAAAAAAGGCGTTGCTAGGTAGTTTCCTTTTTATTTCCTAAAGAAAATTAAGTTTCGCTATTTGGACCGTGTGCATCAATGCAACCTTTAATGTTCTTGAGCCACTAGCATTTGATTCAAGATTTTAGTTATATACGTATATAGTCTAAATTTTTGGCCTCCTGTTCCTGCCAACTCCCTCTGTTCACCAATTTTTTTCTTTGGCTTCCCACATGATGTGCGCTATTTGCATTGAGTCCTCGACTAATCCGGATTCGCATTGCGTAAGACCAATTTAATGAGGAAGTGCTCCCTAACATGATTTTTTCAATAGCACGAACAACCATATCGGTGTAATTATTTTAAATATTCTTAAGAGCACCAAAACCCCCAAACCCCCCTATCTCTTCCCATGGAGACTTGAGGGCGGCAGCTTTCCCATGGCTGATTCAGCCGTGCCCCACCCTCCTGCTGGGGACAAATCATCTCCTTCTCAACCAAGCTATGCTACACTACTCAGTACTGATGAGATATCATCAAGTTCATCACTTTTGAAACTCAAACCTTTGACTTTTTGTACATGGAGAGCCAACTATTACCTTCGAGTCTAATGATTTGGATGCATACATCAAAGAGGAGAATTTAGATTTTGGTCTAACTGCTAAATTCTCTTTTCGACAGCCGGATCGTCAATACTTTAAAAGGAGTTTTGCCCAGCAGTTTAACGTGAAAGGAGAGTGCCGCCTAGGTTTGATTTATGCACGGCATATATTGAAGAGATTCACTCTTCAACAAGATTTCATCTCTGTCTATTCAAAGTCAGTAACTAGTCAATTTACAGGAGAATGGTAGAGAGGTTACTTATCCTTTTAGAATCCAAAGATGGATTCCTTGGTTTGATCCTAACGAGGAAACGCCTATTGCGCTGGCATGGATTTCGTTGCCTAGCTTACCTCCACAATATTTTGCTCGTGAGGCTATATACTCCATAGATTCTGCTGTTGGTAAGCCACTTCATGTAGGCAAGGCTACTGCAGTTAAGTTGAGGCCTGGGACTGCAAGGGTTTTATTAGCTAAGCTTCCTGAAGGTGTTCGTTTGTTTTTTAAAGACGTCACAACTGCTGCAATTCGATCTAAATGGCAAAAGATTGTATATGACAATCTTCCTAGCTACTGCACTTCATGTAAACATCAGGGACACAAGATTAATGAATGTCGTTTGCAAGTGAAACCTGTACACAATGATGTAGTTGAGAGTGAGCAGTTACGTGGTGACAAATTAATTGGTGATTCTAAGGGGTTACTCGATCCAGAAGCTACACAATACCAAGATAATGAAACTGATCTTTTAAAAGGGGATGCAAGAGAATTTTTAAATGAAAAAAGAGAAGCTGCACAAGAGCAATCCAGAGTCCCAAATGCCAATCGAACTGATGCACTGATTGCTGCCACTTCTGAGCAAAATTGTGCAGCCACAATGGAAGTTGATGCAGGCAATATTGTTCACGAAATAGCTTCTGGAAAAAGAGGTGCTTCAGAGGTTCCATCGCAGAATCTAGGTGATGTGGCGTGTAATAATAAATATGAGCAGGAGTTGACGACAATTGAAGATATGGTTGATGCGTCGCTAACTGATTTGGGGCAGCAACTAGGTGATAATTTTGCTCGTGCATCAGGTGAAATTTCAGAGCAGCATACAAGTATTTCAAAGGCTTTGGTGATCCCATCGCACGTCGATTTTGGGCAGCAGTCGAGGTTAAATGAAGCTGTGAAGGCGTCACAGATTCTTGACGGACGAAAAAATTTCAGACTTAGAGCAAGGTGGGAAACCTACTGTTTTGCAAGCTGACCATTCCAGAAGTGACGAGAACACAACTGGGAATTCTGGGCAGCAACTAAATGGTGTTATAGCTGGTTTGATTGGTAATAGCAAGAATTGGACGATGGTGGCACACAAAAAACCAGCTGGTCTTCGAATTGGTTCTCCAATTCGTGCTCAGTTGCAGCAAGTTGTGGAAACTCATGGTGTCCGACCTTTGGCTCCGAAGGAAATTATTTCCTATAATCCTTTTGATGTGCTCTCAGATAAGTCTAATCAAGGTGAAGTTTCTGCTAATGCGAAGGCGATGCAGACTAATGAGATGCAATTGGCTATGGTTGAGGATGATGCTCAAAATTTCTCCTTGACACCTCAACTTGGGGAGGCCAAATTGTCGAAAGGATGGTAAGTAAGGAGAAGCAGCTCGATGAAAAGGTGCAGCAGCATGAATCACCTAGCTGGGCAGATTTGGTTGAACAAGAAGATAACACTATCGGTGTTCTTAATTCTCCACCTGCTGATGATATAAATGAGAACACAAACAAAGATAAAAATGAGAAGATGTTGGCTCTAGGTCGCAAAAGTTTGAGTCCAAACGCTCCAGTTTTTGTACCACCAAAATCCTCTGCTGGAAAGCATGCTTCAGCTATGATCCTTTCACTTACTGGGCAGCATCAATTAACTTCACAAACTCGTGATATGGATACATTGAATGCAATTGATAACTGCAAAAGAGCTGCAGCCAGTTATATAAGGATATGGGAGTATTGGCAAAACCATAGACAGGAGTTGTAGTTTTCAAGAAACTTAGTCCAACTACAGCAACAATCAGCTTGGGGGTGTCATGTTCGATGGGGGGTGGGGATTAAACTTTGGGCA
>NW_026724675.1:0-4698 GCF_029784015.1 Lycium ferocissimum
AAAAACATTAATCAATTAAAAAAAAAAAGGGTTTTAGCTCATTTTTCCAAACCCCAAAAAAGGGTACTCGTATTTGTTGTATAAGAGAATATTCATTAAGACTTGAAATTCCAATAAAACTTTGTTAGTTTTATCACTTCGTTTTGTAAAAATTTCCCAATCCCCGTTTTGAAGTTTCTCTATTTCTTGGTTTATCTTAAATACTTGTAATTACCTTTTCGACTTAGGGAAAATTTTAAAGGTTGCCCCAATAATTTTGAGAATGTAACGATTTGTTTCGTTACTTTGAGCTTTGGACTTGTTTTCCCAAAATCCCCTTTTTGGAAACTTCATCTTGGTATTTATGACTTGCGAAGAGGGTGAGGGCCCCCCGAGACAATCGGGGAGTTTTGGATATTTTTAGAAAATTAGAAATTTTTAATTTAAAAAAAAAATTTGACCAAATAACATCGGGATAAATGGGTTCGTATCGAGTTTCGTCGATTCCATATGCCCCGACGTGATATAACTTAGGGAGCGGGGTTTTTTGGGTCTCGAGGAACGGGTGTGTTTTGGGTCTTTGGTTGAAAATTATTTAAATTTAAAGGGAAATTTAGTTGACCAGGTCACATAGGCCCGTTTTTTTGAGGCGCGAACAAGTTGTCCCCTTTTTTTATTATAAATGAAAATTAGTTTGTGTCCGGGAGGCCCCAGAGAGTTTGGGGGAAACAAAATTGAAACCACCAAAAAAATGATGCCCTTTGCCGGTTTCCTTCTAGGGAAACATAGAAAGGCTTGCGTTTGCGATGTGGGGTCCAAGGATCGACGCGGCTGGACTCCACCCGAAGGAAACGGTCCGGCCGGGTCCCCCCCCGGCACCGAAATGCGATGGCTCGCGCGTTGGGATGTGTGGCCGGTTGGGTCACGTTCGGGGCAGGCTCGTGTTTGCGGGGAAAATTACCGGAAAATTTAAAATTTCCAAATTTAAAATCTATTGTTTATAACTAACTTTAATGTTTTTGGGTGATTTCAAAGGCAATCTTCAAGTTTTGGCTCGGGGTAAGTTTCTAATCCTAATCTAAGTATTTTTTTTTTTATTCCATCCTTTTTTTAGAGATTTCATCCATGATTTGATCTTAGAAATTGGGATTTTCCATCAAAAATTTTTTTATAAATTATCAAATAAGTCAAATTTGTGAAGAATTTAAGAATTTCGGGTTCTTAACCTTTAGGTATGGGGGTTTTTGCAATGAAATTATAGTTTTGACCTTCGCTCGGGATTGATTTTGGTTGACTTTTGGACCACGTATTGTGTAGCAATATGTGTGTCTACGGACTTTATGCTTACGTAGTTTCCCTATTTGAAAAAGATTAGCTCGTTAAGAATCTTAAAGGTAGGGAAAGCCAATGGATTGATCAGTGGGGGGTCGAAATAATACGGTCGAGACTTACTAGAATATTTATGAAGTGTTTGCATTGGTTTGGTAATTGCAAGAATGGGAATGGGGCCGTACTCGGAGGTGAGAGTATTGTTGGGTAACGTGTCACTATAGGTAAATGAAACATTTTTTTGGTCGTTATAGTCTTTCGGTACTTTTGACCCTTCCCAACTTGCTTAACTCATTGAGGGGACCTTTGGGATGCTTTGAGGTCTCGAATTTAAATTTGGGTAAGTTTTGGAGAAATTTGGCTTTAAGTGAAAACCATTTGACTCTAGTTGACTTTTTGGTAAACGGACCTTTTCGAAATTCGTCAATTCGAGAGGTTCGAGGGCCTTTTGGGACTTGTGTGTTTTTGTTGGTTCCCATCACTTGAGTGCATTTTGGGACTAGGTTGGGAAGTTGATTTTGAGGTATCGGAGATTTGGTCAACGGACCCCCGTTGGGAAATTTCGAGGCCAGGCGTTCGTAGTATGTTTTTATGGTGTTTGTATATGTGGAATGTGAGCGAGGGCCCTCGAGTGATAGTCGGGATTTGGGTTGAGATTGTGTTTTTTGGGGAGTTTTTGGTTTGGTGCCCGTATAGCGCTTAGTACGGCGGCCAAAAAACTATATACGGTAGCCGCGCTGGCAGTTGCATTGTTTGGGCCAGTAGTCGAGGAACACAAGGGGCCCGGATGTCTCATTGTGCATGCGGTATCGGGCATTGATTCATTAAGGTGTTAAAATCCCTAAGTCCCCGTTCTTATTATTTCGACTTTAGAGTTATTGGAGCATTTAAAGGTGATTCTTAAAAAATCTTTATGGTGAGTCTTTCTATCTTCCTTCATTCCATTTTCCATAATCACCTTAGGATTTCCATTATCTATTGTTACTAAGAGTTTAAGATTTAAAAGAGGTTCAATGGATTCTTCATTGAGCTTTGTAATCTTAATTTATTGATTGGGTTACTTCATTAAGCATGAATTGATGACTATAATCTATTATTGAGATTTCTTCCTAATTAGTGTCTAAATTATGAAATTGAAAAAATTTAAAGGGTTTTTACCCAAATTTGGGGTTTTTGCCTAGAATCCGAATTTAAGTAAATTGTTGTTTCTTCTAGCTTGTAATTGATAGGAATTGATCACATAGAGCATTAATTTCATGTTGAGACCTTTAGATCCCTAATTTCATCCTTTCCCCGGGTTTTTAAACCCGTCCCATGGGGGGGGGATTTGGGGCTTGAATAGAAGTAGGGTTTGAATGATGTTCTTCTTGATTCTAATTTCATGATTCGTATATGTTTAGACTTTCAAAGTCTCGGCCCAAAAAGGGAAAGACTAAGGCTTGATTATTGGAAACTTTGTTGTTCGATCTCGGGGGGGTTATGGGTTTTCCCTAGAAGAGACTTCGATTAAACGAAGCATATATTTAGACGATATTGTAGGAGAATACATGAAACTTGGGATGAGTTGAGTTGGGTATTGCCTTAGGTTGGGTTTTGTGTGATTTGGGGCTAGCCACCCGTTGTGTGTGACTTATCTTGTTTTATTTGTTGTTGGCTTGTTTCCCGTGGAGATAGTAGATATTGGTGACTAGTGATGTATCTTGGATGATATTGAGACCTTACTTTTTGTTGTTGAGAGAGGATTCAATCTATGTGGGTCTTCTTGTACCTTTATTGATATTATTGGTTTACCCATGTGTGGCTCGTTAAGATTGATTTGACTATTGACATTGAACTCTACAGTATTCTCCCCTTATGAATCTTTTGATCTTTGATGATATAAAAGAAAATTTTTTGGGAGCTAGGTTCGGTTGGAGAAGTGCGGAAAATGAGGATATTTACCCCAAACGGTAAGTCCGGTAGTGTTTCGGGGGCTTTCGGAATCAAAAGGGGGACATGGACGCGGGTCCCCGGGTTGTGCTGAGGTGATATTCCCCCGGTACAGTGTATCGTGCTATGCATTGTATCCAAATTCATACATTTTCATTGCATTGTACCTTAGCTTCTTGATATTCTTGTGATATTGTTGTGATATTTTGGGAGTTTTGGCTTGCAAGTTGGTTTTCTTATAAATGGTGATGACTTGTTTTTTTTCTAGCTGGTGTTGTTTCCCTTTTTGATTTACCTTTTTATCTTTGTTGTTTTGGGTATATTTAGCTAATTTGTGGCTTGTCCCTCCGGCGGTTGTTTTTTACACTGCACTCCGTTCTTTTGAAAATTTTCGGGGGACGATGTCTACCCCTTGTGGGAGAGTTGACCCGATTGATTTTGTTGGGGTGAGCATGTGGACCCCTCCCGAAGACTCTTTCTTTTATTATGCTTACTTTCATTAAAAATTTTTTTAGACTTGATGTATTTTTATTACGACTTATAGATTTTAGTTAGATTCGTATGACGGACGAACTTTGGGGGGGTTTTTTTTATTGCACTTATTATATTATTATATTACTTCGTTACTTTTTCTTCTGCTATTTATTTGTGTTTGTGAATAGGTTTGGGTTCGCCCCCCCGGAGGATAGGTGGTGCCGGGACTTGTTAAATTGGGTGTTAAAAAAAATTAAAAAGGAAAAACCCAATTAGAGAATGCCAAGGGTAAGGGCTTGGGGTAGTTGCTAAATTTACTTTATTGTTTTATTGTTTGGTTTAAATGGGTTTATGAAGCCATCGTGAATCCTATGATTTAGAATTTGGGTAATCACCCCCTTCCTTTTTAAAATTTTAAAAAGAGCTATTTTTTTGCTTTTTTGGTAATGTGTAGTTATCAAATTTTCTATTCATATTGATACTTCATATGATATCATGGCATATTTATTTGAGAATCGATGGGATGGTCCGAACTTTTTTTGAATATGGTCGATGATGTTAATATAGCTTTCTGGATACCCAAGTGATCTAAAAACAAATTTGGGGGCATATGACCTCTAAGTTTCCATGGGTCACGTGAAACCTATTAGACGTTTTTATCTTTGGGGTTTTATTTCCCTGGCGTTTGTTTTTATATCATTCATCTTTATTTCATTCCATAATTTGACTTGTACTGGATTCAGGGAAAAAATACTTTTAGTTTTTGGTCGTGGGGTTTTTTCTTCTTATTTTCGTAAAGGGTTATAGCTTGTTGAATTGGTTACAATTAAATGTGGAGGTGAGTATCATAGATCCCCCCCTATCGCTTCGGGTTTTGGGTTGGTCAATGATGCAAGGTATACTGTTTTCCGTCTACTCTACCCGCCCCTTTTAAAGCGGGTTCTTCGAGTTCTGTAGTAGAGGTCATCGTTGATGCGAGGGATACCA
>NW_026724676.1:0-4915 GCF_029784015.1 Lycium ferocissimum
TTTTTACAAAAGAACCAAAAAACAACTATGCCCAAATTTTTTTATTTTGAAGATTTCTACTTGTTGCAACAAGTGTAGAACTTGTTGCAACAACTACAAATCTGTTGGATATCTTCTACAAACAGAATCAAATAACTGAAACTGTGTCCAACAGATTGTCTACTTGTTGCAACAACTATAAATTCATAGATATTCTCTACAAAATGTTAACTAAATAATCAAGTTTATGTCCGACATTTGTAGTTGTTGCAATGACACCTTACTCGTTACAATAAGTGTAGAACTTGTTGCAACAACTACAAATCTGTTAGATATCTTCTACAAATAAAAGCAAATAATCGAGCATGTCTGTACGTATTAGTGAGTTGTTGCAACAGATTGTCTACTTGTTGAAAAAAATGTAGAACTTGCTGCAATAACTACAAATCCGTTGGTTATCTTCTACAAACAGAACCAGATAAATACCAGGACAAGAACAAAAAAATTATCTGTTGATATATTTTCCTAAACCCTGAACCATACCAAGACAACAACCATCTATTTCACTACAAACACACAACAACAACAACAACAACAACCTGGATTTTATCCAAACTTTTCCTAAACCAAAAAAAAAAAAATTCAAAACTTCCTTCCAAGATTGGAGTGGGGGGGGTAAACCAAAAATAAAACTTTTCAAAATTTTTTTTGTGGGTAGGGGAAGTAAGAAACAAAAAAAAAAAAAAAATTCAAAACTTCTTTTCAAGAAAAAAATATTTTGGGGGGTAGGGGGTGGTGGTGCAAAAATAAAAACTTTTCAATACTTCTTTCTTTAAAACAAAAATTTGTTTTGGAAGGGTAGGGTGCAAAAAGAAAAACTTTTTCAAAACTTTTTTTTAAAAAAATAATTTTTTTTGCAGGTGTGTGCGCGGGGGGGGGGGAGGGGGGGGGAGGAGGAGTGGGGATCGATAAAAAAAAAATCAAACTTTTTGGGGGTGGGGTTAGGGGAAGGGTTTGGGAGTGATGAGGAAGGCGGGGGGGGTGAAAAACAAATAAAAAAAAATCAATACTTAAAAAAAAAATTGGAGGGAGGGGTATTAGTGAAAAAGCAAATAAAAATTAAAACTTTTTTTTTAAAAAAAAAAATTGTTGGGAGGGGGGGAGGCTGATGAAAAAGCAAATAAAAAATATCAAAATTTTTAAAAAAAAATTGGGCTAGGGGCTGGGGGGAGGTGGGGTGAGGGGTCGGAGAATGGTAAAAAAAAACTTTTTTTTAATTTTTTTTTTTGGGGGCAGAGGGGGAGGGGGAGGCGGGGAGGAGGAGGAGGGTGGCGTTGGTGAAAAAGCAAATAAAAAAATTAAAACTTTTAAAAAAAAAAAAAAATTGCGGTGGGGGGGGGTGTGGGGATGGATGAAGAGGAGGGGACGGGGGGGGGGGTCTGGTGAAAAGCAAATAAAAAAATATCCAAACTTTTCTTTAAAAAAAATAAAAAATTGGTGGCGGGTTTGGGGGCAGAGATATAAAGGGCTCCGGTGGGTTTTTTGATTCAGTTCCTTTTGCTTGAAAATATATTGAAGACTTTTGTGAATAGTGCCTCCATATCTTTAGAGCATGAATGACCGCAGCTAATTTAAGGTCGTGGGTCGGATAATTCTTCTCATGTTTTCGTTGTTTGTAAAGATAGTAATGACCCTGCCGCGCCGCATCAATACACAACCCAACCCGACACCGCAGGCATCACAATACACCACATAACCTTCGATCCTTATGGAAGTGTCGTGGACGGTGGGCCGAAGTCGACCCCGTTCTTCGCTCCCGAAAGCTCCGCTCACAAGCATCCGTCCACCGAAATTTAGCCTTTTCATGTTAGCTTCGTCAACGGTGCTGAAATAGAGGAAAACCCTTCCACGAATCTCCTGTAATACCCTGCCAATCCTAGAAAGCTACGAACTTCTGTAGGCGTTGTAGGTCTTGGCCAAGTCTTCACAACCTCGATCTTTTGGGTGTCAACCCGAATGCCATCGGCCGAAATGACGTGGCCTTAAAAGTTGAAGCAGTTCAACCAAAGATTCACATTTTGAAAATTTAGCATATAATTTGCGAGCTCGAAGAATTCCAAGGACAGTACGCAAATGTTCCGCATGCTCTCCCTCTGATTTAGAGTATACCAGGATATCATCGATGAATACAATTATAAATAAATCTAAGAATGGCCTGAACAATCATTCATCCGCCGCAACAACACGGGAGCGTTGTCAAGCCAAACCACATCACCCGAAATTCATAATGACCATATCCGGTTCGAAAGCCGTCTTCGGTATCATCTTCTTTGACTCTCACTCGATGGCATCCGACCTCGCATCTATCTTGAAACCACTGCTCCTTGCAATTGATCGAATAAGTCGTCGATCCTTGGAAGTGGCTATTTATTCTTTATTATCACCCTGTTCAGCTGCCGATAATCGATACACATCCGCAAAGATCCATCTTTCTTCCTTACGAATAAAATAGGTGCTCCCCATGGCGATGAACTGGGCCTAATAAATCTCTTCCCAAGTAAATCTTTCAATCGTGCTTTTAATTCTTCAATTCCCGCAGAGCCATTCTCGTAGGAGGATAGATATTGGCCCGCATCCGGTAATACATCGATAGTGAATTCAATCTCCCGGGTTTGGTGGAAGACCCGAAGCTCGTCCGAAAATACATCCGAAAAACTCGTTTACTACCTAACAAACAGAGTCGCACGGTTTTGCTTTTGTGTCACGCTTAACTCGGACTGAATGATAAATATAGTTCTTTGGCAAACATCTTCCTTGCCTTGAGGTAGGAAATAAACCTGCCTCTTGGAGATGCAGTGTTACCCTTCCACTCTAAAATTGGTTCTCCCGAAAATTGGAACCGGACCACCTTGGCTGGCCACACACTACAATTACACAGTCTCTATACACTTGTCCGGCATACCGGGATCACCAACCGGGAGTGGATACTTTCCAAAAGCGTTTGATTGGCTCGGTTTTATCCCGATACGACCAAATATGTAAGGAGTAATATATGACAAGGTAGAGCCCGGATCAATTAATGCATAAACATCACAAGAAGATACCGTCAACATACCTATTACAACACGGGAGAGGGCCCCGCATCCTCCGTCGTCCCGCCGCGTACGCGACAGCGCTCGGGATCGCCGAGCTAGAGGCTCTCGTCCGCCCTCCGCCACGCCCGCCGAAACTCCGGGAAGCCTCGCTCGTGGGGCGCACTTCGACGACGAAGAACCTGCTACCGAACCGTAGGCCGGGCCTCATCTCTCGGCCGTTCCTCAACGGGCAATCACGCATCACGTGGCCAACCTCGACCGTCGTGTGCATAACAAGCATCCGAACCACGGTGACACCGACTCCGAATGTAACCTACCGTACTGGATCGCACCGTGGTACCGGCGGTCTCTTTTGGCTAGGATCACGATACGGGGAACCCGAAGCTCCCGAACCCCCGACTCGGCCCTGCAATAGCGAGATTTATCAAACTTCCGGCCCGCAAACCGAGGAGGTGCACTAGATGCAGTCGGCTCGACATATCCGGAATATTGCCGCCCCCCGGCCTCCTTCCGTACCACTGCTAGCACCCGCTGATCTAGTCCTTTTACCGTGTCCCCTATCCGTATCTCGCTCTCCCCATGCTGTCATTGTTGCTCCTCCAGCACCTGGTACGCGTCAATACACGAGATGTCCATCCTTCCGTAGCGAAGCCGTCAAACAGTTTTTAAATAAGTGTGGCCCTAAGCCCCTCACAACCGATGTACCCGGCCCCCTATGTCTCACTATGGCCGGAGCATATCTAGCCAATGAATTAAACCGATATCAGGCATTCGGCACGTTATTCGCCAAGATTCGTGAATCTATCGGCACGCAGCCCGACGAACCTCGGGTGGCAAATAATGCCGAATAAAAGCATCCACAAACTTTGCCATTTCGGGGAGGTACTTTTCCTCTCTTGAAGAAATTCAATTATTATGTCATAAAACTACTATCCTTGAGTTTTACTACAACTTCCCGGGCTCGGGATGGCCTGAATAATCCCCAAAAACCCCCCCAAAACCCCATCAATAAAAAAAAGGATCTTCTGGTTTCCCAAACCAAAAAAATTTGGGGGGTTTAAGCTCATGAAATCACGGGGCTCCGGGGATGTCACCCATCACTTGGGGCCCAAAAGCCGGCCCGGGGCCCGCGGCAACTAACCCAGTTAACCGAACGGCATCTCCCAAAATCCCCCTTTGGAGCAATAGGGGGAGGGGGGGGCCCTTTTGCTCCTCTTTGGGGGGGATAGGGAGTGGGAGTGGCAGGCCCCGGGGAGCATCGAGCCTCGCTAGTCCCAAATGGGGAGGTTTCCCGGGGGCCCCTCCCGGCATTTTATTATGCGGTTTTTTTTTTCTTAGCGGACCCCCGAAAAACATAACGCACAATTAAAAAAGGAAAACTTTTAAAATTTTGGCTCTATCGCACGATCTATGAAAAAAAAAAAACGGTCATTATTCTAAAGCCCGAAACCCCCTTTTTTATAAGGGGGCGCGCTTCCCCCATAAACAAGACTTCTTTTTGGACACGGCTCGTAGACACCCCAGGACGAAACGGCCCCCATCCACTTTTGTCATGACCCGCCTTTGGGGCCCTGACGGGCACTGGGGCGACTACCGGCACCCTCATCATACTACTATCGTTTTAACCCTACACTATAAACTCCCCCAAAACATGTCCCCAAAACCCCACCCCCCCACTATATATATATATATACCCAACACCCTTCGGGGAAAGAAGGGAAAATATACAATTAGGGGCACATAACACCCTACCCCACGATTCTTTCGAGCCTCTAACCCAAGGTCCTTGGGGTCATGGAGAGGGCAAAAAAACCCCGTGTCCAAATATATACACAAAGGAA
>NW_026724677.1:0-5116 GCF_029784015.1 Lycium ferocissimum
AAGTTTTTTAAACCCCGAATGTGAACGACACTAAATTGTCTGAAAAAAATAGTTTATGAAGTATTTTCGAAAATGTTGTAAATCTAAAAGGCTCATATCCCTTGTATATTAAATCCCGACAGACCCAATACTTACTCTGAGCCTTTTGACCTTAACGAGTATGGATATGTATTTAATTGCCGAGTTTTGAAATTTAATTGGATATATGCATATGGTTCTATTTTGAATCATAATTACCATTTTAAATACTCTTCGTGAAATAAACCCGCTTTGATTAATTGTTTGAACTATTTTGACTAAAGAGCCAACATATGACTTTATCAAGCTCTTAAAGGTATTTCGATATATACGTTGCATTGTTTGCTCTGATCCGCTCGTGCCTTATTATGATTTCGTTCACCTAAGTTCACGGCCGGTTTGTCGTCGTGCGCACTATGATAAATTCGGAAGTATCTTTGTGTTACGGTTCCCGAGACCTGTCATAGGCCGGTTAAGATTCTTTGAGCAGTTATCCGTGATATGGCTTGAGCATGTCTTTGATGACATGATACATTTGATGATACGATATGTTGTGTTCGTGGTGTACTAGAGATTTGAAACCTTCGGAGTATGTGTTGTGGCACCGAGCGTGGGAGTCGTGACCACGTTCTGAGCCTTATGCATGATTTTCTATTTGCATTATGTACATATGTCTCGGTACAGGTTTGATATATATATTGATCCGTATTCTCTCTGTACCTCTTATTTGGTTGTGGTTTGGATTTCTGTCAGACTTCTATGCTTTACATACTCAAGACATCTTTCGTCACCCGACCCCACTTTCTTCGGGGTCGCGTTTCGTGCCCGCGATACGAGAGGTTCGTGATTTCCGGTGTAGGCCGCGCATTCTCGGCGACCATTAGTGCTCCGCCCCGATCGGGAGCCCACATTTGGTATATATGTTTTGCTATGTATTTTCCGTACATTTGTGTTGTACGGGCACGGCGGGGCCATTCCGTCATGTGTTCGTATGTTCTTGTCCGTTTGTGACCGTAGTCATATATGTGGGTCATGGGTCATGTATATGTTCGTTTGGTTATGATTGCGTCTTAACGCGGTCCCGTTCGTTACTACGGCCAAGTCGGCCAAATTATTTGTACATGTGTGTATATATGTTCGGCGATGTATATTCCGCCGCCTTTCTGATTTTGGGATGACACTTTTGTATCGCGTGGACCGCCTAGGCAGTGTTTATTTTCGTTACGCAAAAATGATGAGTACGATATTTGAGTTAAGCTAAATTATGATGGATTGATCTTAGAGTCTGTTTGGGTGTCCAAATAGGGCGCCAGTCGCGGCCCACGGGGCTGGGTCGTGACACCTTAATTTTCATGAAATGCTCAACTTTCCATAATTCACTTTTAACCCCAAATTTTCCTTATTCCAAATTTACCCTTACACTCCATACCACTAAAAGATGAACATGCAACTTGCGCATTAAAACAAAATCAACAAAACCGGAAATTAAAAGTCTTGTCCATAACTTGTCGCAACCAACTTAAAATATTCCAATGTGCAAAGTACGGGGTATAACACCTTCTTTTTTCTAAGGCATGATCCTTATGACATGACTCCCTTTGTTTTTCCATGACCTTCTTACATTCCGGAAACTATGAGTCTATGGTTATAAAGAGCTTCTCACGAGATAAAGATAAGAGATATGTTACGAATATGATAATGATGATGATGAGTCTAAGTCTAGAGATTCTAAATCTCATGATATGATATTTTTACGAAGCTAATGATTCTTATACGATTCTTTGATGCTATTCATTGTTGCCAGACTCACCTTATAATGCTAATTCCTTCCAGGTAAGGCATGATGATCATGACTACTCCATAATGGAATTGGGGGTTCCCAACCTTACGTCACCCCGATAGATTTATAGTTTGTCTTTGAGTTCTTATGCATGCTTTGTGATAAGTATATGATAATAAAGCTACATCGTCCCTAGATGGCCAAGCATGACACCACGAAGGCGGGCGGCTTGAGATTACACCGTGCCTAAATGGCCGGGCATGACACCGCGAAGGCGGGCGGCTTGAGATTACACCGTGCCTAGATGGCCGGGCATGACACCGCGAAGGCGGGCAGCTTGATATTACATCGTGCCTAGATGACCGGGCATGACACCGCGAAGGCGGGCGGCTTGAGATTACTCTGTGCCTAGATGGCCGGGCATGACACCGCGAAGGCGGGCGGCTTGAGATAACATCGTGTCTAGATGGACGGACATGAGACCCCTAGTGGGCGGCGTGGGATAGTTACCCGGACGCGGGTTAACGATGATGGTATATTTGATATCCATAACATGTGTTTTCTTTTAAAAGTTAAGCAGGTTATATATTCACCTCATGCTTCGTTATTTCCTTATTATGCTAGTATTATTCGTGCCTTACATACTCAGTACATTTTTCATACTGACGTCCCTTTTCTTTTTGGATGTTGTGTTCATGCCCACAGGTAGACAGGGAGGTGGCCCAGATTCCTATGAGCTACTTAGCAGATTTACAGGAGCTCTCCATTATTCCGGAGGTGCCATTTTGATACATTATTTTTGTGTATATATATGTTTGGGCATTGTTATATCCCGTATTTTGTACATTGGGATAATCCGGTTTAACTGTGATAAGTTAGGGCCAAAACCATTCCGGGATACAAAGTCGGGACTTTTGACCTTCGATTTTATTTTAAGTCATAATTTGTTCATGAATTTGTTGGCATGGAACATTTAGGAAAATTTGGGACCAAAATTGGTATAATTGAAAGTTGGAAATCATGCATTTTTAGGCCATGTTGGCCGTGTGGTGTGGGAGATGGCCCACACATTTTGTGGACAAATTTAATTGGTCCAACACATGTGTGGGCCATGGACACATGTATAGTTTATATGGGAGCATAAAAGATGACTTCTAAGTCATTCATCTTCATTCTACACTTAGCAAAAAAAAAAGCAAAAAGTTGAAGAACAACAACAACAACCTCTCTGGCAAGAGGAGAAAAACCAAGTCCAAATTGAGCTATCCCAAAAATATTTCTTTGATGCAAAATCCACTAATTGGAGGTCCTAAGTAACGTGGAAGTGTTGTTTGGGTCATCAAACCATCGTTTTGTAAATCGCAAACCCTAGCCTATTTGTGAAGTTGAAGAAGAAAGGTAAGATTTAATCTTGTTTTATGTGTTATGAATGGTGTATGCATATTGTAGTATGTTAAAATGGAGGAAATTCATGAAATATGGCATGTTGGAGTTGAAGCCGTGTGTGTAGTGTATGGCCGTGTAGGTGTGTGTGTTGTGTTGTGTTGAAGTAATGAATTAAAGTCTAGTTAGCATGTTTTGATTGTTGTAGAGTAAAGAGATGGATGAGAATCATCAATATGTGTATGTGCAGTATTGGCCGAATATGGGTCATATTATATGACAATGAATGGATCAATTCTAATTAGTGTTTTGAATGTTGTCATTGTGAATTCTATGTTGGAAATGAGAGTTTAACGACTCAAGATTGATGTTGTAATTGTATGGGCTGATTTGGAGAATTATTTTGCATTCGACGTAATTTGTATGTTAAGAGAATGACATTGTTAGAGGGTGAATTGTTGGTGCAAATCATGATTTGGAAATGAGGAATATGTTATAGTTGAGGTTCTCGGGTTTGGGCTGTTTTCGGGTAAATTGGAGCAATTGTTGGAATGTTGGAAATGTTGTATGAATTGTGTGAAATGTCCTTGAATATTGTTGGTATGGGTTCGGGTTAGTATTTGAATGTATGAGCGTTGATGTTTGGCTTGAATGTAAGCGTTGAATTGAATATGACAAAGTTGTTGAATGATGTAAAAGAGAGTTACTAATGTTATATTGCCTTTCGGATTGATTATTGATGTTGCTAGGTTGGTTGTTGAAGTTGTTGTTGTTGATTTGGCCGAGTTAAATTCTCGGGGTTGGTCTATTTATAGGGGAAGTGCTGCCCAAATTTCTGTAGAATTAAGTGCTAGTTTGGAATTAAATGCCTATAGCTAATGTTTGGCATATTATGACGTATTTGTAGACCTTGGGAAGCCCGAGGCGTAGGTTGGGATTAGCTTGAGTTTGGATTAGCTTCGAGAGCGGACGAGGTATGTAAATGTTATATCCCACATTTTTGCACATTATGATAAGTTAGAGACAAAACCATTCCGGGATACAAAGTCGAGACTTTTGACCTTCGATTTTGTTTTAGGACCTAAATTGTTCATGAATTTGTTGGCATGAAACAACTAGGAAAATTTTGGGACCAAAAGTGGAATTGTTGGAAGTTGGAAATCATGCATTTTTTGCCCCTTGGCCGCGTGGCATTGTAAATGGTCCCACACGTGTTGTGTGTTAATTGGTCCAACCGTATGTGGGCCATGGACACTTGTACCATACACATATAAGCTTAAAAGATGATCCAATGTCACACCGATTTCGATAGGGTGTGATGGGCACAAACCATATCCGAGGGCCGAGCCGAACCCTCGGACTATCGTAACACACGTATTCACATTGGGTCCATGGCCAAATCATAAATACATAATTTCAAATCAAATACAAACTTGCGAACGTACAAAATCTGTAATATCCCATATCACAAAATGACGGCTTATAGAGCCGCTCACAACAGACATCTGATGCATATGACTCTGTCTGCAAAGCCTCTAATATGACTCGGATCTCATGATATGCACGAACTCTGACTCGGCAGCACTCCGGAACAAGTGGAGCTCGCCAACGCCCCGGTGGAACGTTCCCTCAAAGCAAGTGTCTTTAGCTCACTTTCAGGAGTACGCGCGGCATGAACGCGACCCCGAAGAAGGGGGGTCGGTACGGAATATGTACCGAGTATGTAAGCGTAAATACGAACCATGAGCAAAATATAAGGTAGACATAATATGCGAAGTATCAAAATATGCAATTAAAATGCAAATCATGCATTGCGCCTAGAACGTGGTCGCCCGCCCGTCGCTCGCTGCCACGCTACAAGACCGTTCAGAAGATTTCAGATTCCGTAACCCGACAACCCCGTAACACATCATAGCCGCCGTACACACCTTCACG
>NW_026724678.1:0-4713 GCF_029784015.1 Lycium ferocissimum
TTCATTTCTAAAAAAAGCAAGAAATCTTCCCTTTTTTCCAATAATTTCCTTTTGCCACCAAAACCAACTTCTTGCCAAACTAATTAGACCATCTTGGAGAGGAACTCGAGCTTAGTAGTAATTCCAAGAGAGATGGATTTTTGAACCAAAGAATTGAGCTCCAAGAATTTTTTTTCTTTTTCTTTCTCTCTTTCTCTTCTAGCCGTGCTCTCTTCTCTCTTTGGTTCTTGTTTTCACTCAATTTTTCTTGAAGTTTCTTAGGAGTCATCCACTTATATAATTAGTCACATGACTAATTAATAAACTTAGGCCAAAGGCCATGTTGGCCGGTTGGGCCTTCCTTAGTTGGGCCTTGTTTATTATTTTTTTTTTGGCCCAATTCTTCATGAATCTTAATTTGTAACTTCCGAAACAAATTTCCAAAATTCCAAATTCGCCCTTAGGCCTTCTCCGGTGATTCCGCATCCAAGCTTCCATAACCAACATACACATACTAAGAAAAATTCAAACATGACCTCCTTTCTCATAAATCACAATTATTGCGGATTTTCCAACTATGCAAAAGGCGGGATATAACACCATCACACCCTAGTAGGGTCGGGGTGTGACAGTTTTGATATGTTGTTGTTCTTGTTGAAATAAAAGAATTGAAGATATGGTTGTGTCCATATGTTATTGTTGGTATTTCTGTGTCAACAGGAGAACAATTGAAAATTCGGATAGGCGAGAATATATAGGGAAATCTTGCCGAAATTTCTGCGTAGACAAGTGCTAGTTGGGATTTAAAATTCTAAGTACTAGTAGCTAATTTATGGGTAATTGATAATATTATTGTAGATATTGGAGAGACCGAGACTTGATTCGGAAATTGATTAGTGAGCGATCGAGGTATGTAAAGCCTATCGTTCCTTCCTTTTGACATGATCCGTTTTGGGAGAAACAAAATGTATATGTATGCTTATAAAAAAAAAAAAGGATCCTATTCTTGGAGCCACTAGGATGGCTAACATCTTTGACCTCCATAAGCTATTCCATATGGCCGGGTACATATTTTATGATGTTCAAATATTCTATTTATTATGTTCTAGATGTTGTTCGAAAGAAAACGAGAAGACTAAAGCCTTTGATGAATATTTCGATATGAAAATATGGTCTTAAAGTCCCCATTTGATTTGATCCATAATGTTATCCGCAAGTTTATTAGTATGAATATGTGATCCACAATGATGTCCAAAAATATTTGATATGGCCAAAGTTTGGATATGTATATTTTGGATATGCGCGTATGATACTAAAGTTCCCTTTGAAGTGCTCCATAATGTTATTTGAAATCTTCTCAATATAAATGGTACTCGAATTTCTAAATACGACTTATGAAATATTTTCGAAAGATTAGTATTTCCCCGAAAGTTTGTGACTTCTTTATACTAATTCCAATTGACCCGAATTTTATTTTGAGCCTTGGATATACGTAAAAATATTTGGCTATTGAGTTTGAAAAGAAATTTATTTATTTATTTATTTATATGCATATGGTTTCCGCACTACTGCGCTCGTGCCCACTACTATGATATCGTTCGCCGGTTCCGGGCCGGTTCTGTTGTCGTGCGCATTATGATATACTCCGGTGTTATCCGTGTTCATGGTTCACCGAGTCCCTCGCTCGAGGCCGGGTTCCACTCATATTTGGTGTGATGTGTGTATGATATGTGACGGAGATTCGGAGATTTGAAACTTTCCGGTGTTATGCAAAAAATAGTGGCGCCATCGACGGGCGGGCGACCGTATTTCACATGCCCTATGCATGATTTATATTTTGAAGTAACATTTTGATATTTTGGAAATGCATTTACTTTCGTACCTCTATTTCGATTTGATCTCGGTTGTAGATTACATTTTCTCGCTTTGCATACTCGGTACATATTTCGTACCGACCCCCTCTTCGGGGTGGGGCTGCGTTCATGCCCGCAGGTACAGACGCATAGTTTGGTGATCCACCTGTTTAGGACACCCTCTTCTGCTAATTGGAGTGCTCCTCTCATTCTGGACCTTATATTTTGGTATATATATTCGTCCGTTGCATTGTATATATTTGTTCATGGGTACGGCGGGGCCCTGTCCCATCGTATAATTCCGTTTGTCCGTTTGAGGTACGTGGACGTGTTTTGTGGGTTGTACCTGCTTCCGTACGGTTGTGTTTGGGCGATTCCATTCGCCGCGTCAGCCTTGTTGGCCCGCATATGTATATATATTGTTTTGTTGGCCCTGTGTGGCCTTTGTTGGTATTTTACGTAACGCCGGGGTTATTTTGGATAGTCGTAAAACAAAACTCGCCAAAATTTTACGGAAATTATATAAATTTGGAACACGACGCCATCGGCTTCGTTATATACTTGGATGCGTTTGATATATACCTTGTGATAGCGTTGATAGGTGTGTTTGGGTGCCCGGATCGGGCACTAGTCACCCTACGGTGTTGGGTCGTGACACGCTCGGCCCCTGTAAGGATCGGGTGCCCGTCGTACCCTATCGGAAATTAGGGTGTGACAAATTGGTATCGGGCGGTTCGTCCTAGGGGTTGTCCGCAAAGTCGTGTGGGTAGAGTCTGTTTATGGTGTGAAGCGCGCCACATTCATAAACGGGAGGCTACGGGGCATCTAGGGTAGTTACTCTTCTTTCACATACGAGATCGTGCCATAGAGCCAAGTCATAGGGAATGAGATTTCTTGCACTAACCCTTGGTTTCGGTAGAAGAAGAATGGCGATAGAAGAAAGTGATTGATGATCTTTGAAGTTACAAAGTACGCGAGTAAGCAAAGGTATGAAAGATATATGTCGGGTAAGATATTGAAGTACGATTGAGATACAAGTTGAAGATTAAAAGAGAAAGTAGACAAGATTTGGGCATATGAGGTATGTTCATTATTTTCATACTGTTGATGATATTGGGAGCCCTGTGAGGCCGTGATATGATATGGTATGTATATATGTATGCTGGCCCTGTGAGGCATTGTTGGTATTTCTTGCGTGCAGGGTTGGGATAAGGTGGCGTTTACGAGAGGAAACTCTCCGCCGAAATTTTCCCCGAGAAATAAAAAGAGAATGAGATATAGGTTTGTAATACGACTTGAAAGGTCGTGCGATAGTAATGGTGAGCTGCGATTAAGCTACGAGTACGGCTGACATCGAAAGAGAAGTTAATTACTAAGTTGAGGATAAGAATAATTAAAAGGTCAATATCGATATGATAAAAGAAATTGGAAAGGGCTTGTGATACTGAGAGACGATTTAGAAAAGGCTGGCAAACCTTGATAGAGAGTTATTTAAGGTACCGGCTGAATTGATAAGTGTCACAGCCTAATTTCCAATAGGGCATGATGGGCACCCGACCCTTACCTAGGGCCGAGCGAACCCGCTGACTTTCGTAATACTCATAATCATACTGGGCCCGATTTTTCAAAATACAAACATGCCTTTCCTCTTTGTCAAATCAAATAAAGTCTGCAATCGTATGAAATCTGTAATATAATGCACGACAATATATCGGCTTATATAGCCGCTTGCAAAACAAATGCGACATATCCTTCGACAACACTTCCCTACGCAAAGTCTCTAACATAACTCCGGATATCATAACATAAGCACCACGACTCGGCGACACTCGGGAGAAAATGGAGCTCGCCAATCCCGGCGGAACATCTTCTACTCACATCACCTACTCGTACACCGCCCAGGTACACACGCGGCATGAACGCGCCCCAAAGGCGGGGTCGGTGCGGAATATGTGCGAGTATGCAAGCGAAAGATACGGAAACGAAGTCATGGCGGGAGTACGGAGTACGAGAAAGTGAGCACGATAGCCGAGCGAGAAAATACGATAACCGGAACCGAGTCATGTCGAAACGGAAGTACAAAAAATAAGTGCATATCCAAAATACCAAAGCGTTTATTTTCAAGATACAAATTATGCATAGGGCTCGATATCACATCACATACCGCGGTCAAATACCCCGGCAATATCACGTCACATACCGCGCGGTCAAACACCGGCGGCGATATCACGTCACATCACATACCGCGGTCAAACGCCGGCGCGATATCACGTACGCATACCGCGGTCAAATACCCGGCGGCAATATCACATATACCCGACATCCCGCGGTCAAAATATCCGGTCAATGTCGTATACCGCGATCAAAAATATCCGGCAATATCACATATACGGCATCCAGCGGTCAAAATATCCGGCGGTCAATATCGCATCCGCGGTCAAAATATCCAGCGGCAATATCACATATACACGACATTCCGCGGTCAAAATATCCGGCGGTCAATGTCGTATACAGCGATTCGAAAATATCCCGGCAATATCACGCTATACACGACATCCAGCGATCGAAAATATCGGTCAATGTCACGTACCGCGGTCGAAATATCCGGTAGCAACGTCACACATGCAGCGGTCAAGAATCCGGCGGCAACATTACATACCGGCATACCGGACACATCATAACATCGGAATACATACACGGTTCCGGCCAAAAGGGGCTCGCGGGCGGACACCGTCATCTTTCGAAAAACACATCATTTACAAACCGAGAAACCATATACGCATAAATCCTTACTTGACTCCAACGAATGATCAAACAAGTCCTCATTTAAAAGCCCAAACGGTAGTCAAATCAAGTTTCCTCGAACGTTTAAGGCAAAAAA
>NW_026724679.1:0-5086 GCF_029784015.1 Lycium ferocissimum
AAATTTGAATTAAAATAAATTATGATGTGTTCGGTATGAGTATGTTTAATTTGTGTGTGTCGGATGTAAGTACTTAGGTAATTGGGTTGTTACGACTTCACTTTCTGTATTTCCTACTCCGGTTAGGACCTCGTTGATGTATGCTATGCTTTACATGCTCAGTACATATTCCGTACTGACCCCCTTTCTTCGGGGGCTGCGTTTCATGCCACGCAGGTACCCACGGTCGCCGTAGGTGATGCTGGCGGAGATGCTCCGGTTTATTGGCGAGCTCCCCCTGGATGCCGCACGGTCAGTGCTTGTATAGGTATCGGGGACGTTAGTAGGGGCTGCCGAACGGTGTCGAGTGTATGATATATCGGGTTTGTTTTGTGGCCCTATGTAAGCCCGGTGTGTTTGTATGCATTATGCTACCGATGTGTTTGGCAATGGCTATATAAAAAAATCTTTATTATGCCTTATATTACGGTTTCATACGATTGCGATTTTATTTGGTTTGAAAAAAAAAACGAAGACATGTTTGTTTTACGAAAAATTTTCATTACTTGCGTATGTTATGTTTTGTGGGCCCGGTATGGTAGTTATGAGTGTTACGTTAGTCGGTGGGTTCGCTCGGCCCTAAGTAGGTCGGGTGCCCGTAATACTCTATCGAAATTAGGGTGTGACAATATATATATATATATATATATATATATATATATATGCGGGCCGACAAACGCCCGCGAGCGGGGCGGAATCGCCCCAAACACAACATATCCAACGCAACCGTACAAAAGTAGGCACCAAAACATGTCCACGGACCTCTAGCGGACGACGAGAATCATATGACGGGACGGGGCCGCCTTACCCCATGAACAAATATATACAATGCAACGGACGAATATATACCAAAAATATAAGCTCGAGGAATGAGAGAGGCGCTCGGAATGAAGGAGCACTCCAATAGCGAGGAAAGAGGTGTCCCAAACGGTGGATGCGTGCGTGCGGCCACTATGAGCGTAAGAAGTAGGACCCCGAAGAAAGGAATTCGGTGCGAAATATGTCGAGTATGCAAAAGCGAGAAAATGTAATGTACAATGCGAGATCAAATCGAACTAGAGGTGACGGAAAGTAAATGCATTTCCAAAATATCAAAATTTTACTTCAAATATAAGTCATCGTACGGCACGAAATATGGTCGCCCTTTGTCGATGGCGCCATAACACGGCATAACACCCCGGAAAGTTTCAAATCTCCGAATCTCCGTCACATATCGCCGGCATAACGCCAAACACGGCATAACACCAAACATAAGTGGAACCCGGCCCTCTCGAGGAGCTCGGTGAACCATAATCACGGCCTTATAACATAGGAATGTATCATAATGCGCACGACAACGAACGGCCGGGAACCGGCGAACGATATCATAGTAGGCACGAGCGGAGGAGTGAGTAATCATATGCATAAAATCATTATCTTAAATCCAAAGATAAGTAAAATAGTCATATTCGAAATCGGAATAATAATTATTACTTTTGTTTTCAAAGTTATCGAATTCACAAAAAAAGAGGGCGTCGGGACCCACGGACAGTATAGACCCGAACTGAGCCCACCTATGAAAAACATATAAATTCTATATCTTACAAACTCCTACGAAAATTTCAAAGCAATCCGAAGCTTTGAAAAAGTTATGAGCGTTTGAACTTTTGGAATAAGCTAAAGAATAAGCTTTAAAATCAAAATCAGCTTTCATGACATCTTTACAAATTATGAATTCCAAGGGTATAAGGATCAATGTTATGGCATATGGGCACAAAAGTACCAAGGAAACACGTGCGAATCATAAACAAGCTCGGGTTGCGAAATGAGAGTTTCTTAGAGGCTAGGTATCATAGCCTACTTTAACTAAGGCATGCCGAAAAAAAAAAGAAAGGTTACTTTACATACCTCAAACGCTCTCCAATATGATCCAACTCAAGCTAAGTCCAAACTATGATTCGGGCTGCACGATCTAAAAATAATCCATAAAGCATCAAACATTAGCTAAAGACTTTTTGGGCATTAAATTCCAATTTCGCCCTTAATTCTCTAGAAAGTCAAGACGACATTTCCCAATAAATAGAGCTACCGAGAATTTAACTGGCCATATCAATCAACAACAACAACAACAACCAACCCTAACAACATTAATAATTAATCCGAAAGGTAATACAACAATAATAGCTCTCTTTGCCATCATTTATCACTTTTTCATAAATTCAATTCGACGACTTACCTTCAATGCCAAAATCGACGCTTATATGTTCCTGTCTGTGAAACCACCACCAACAACATTTCAAGACATTCTAAGCAATTCATACAACATTTCCAACAATCCATAAATTTTCCCAAGCTACAGAAACTTGGAGAAACCCACTTACAAACCAAGCCCCTCTAACTTTTTCTTCATTTCCAAATCATGGTTTGTATCCACAATTTACATTCTAACAATGCTATCTCATCAATATACCAATTACATTAAACATACAATAACCTCCAAACGATGCAACATTAACAACATCATTTTTGAGTCAATAACCATTCATTTCCAACCTAGAATTCATAGCAACTGACGACTAAAGCATTAAGCGACATTCGTTCGTTCATTGTCATATAATGTGACCCATTTAAATCAACACTACACATACATATATGGATGATTCCCAATTGTTCTTCACCCTACTATGATCATAATAAACTAACTAAGCATTAATTCATCAATTCAATATCACACCACACACACACACACCACACGGCTCAAGCACCACAAACATGAGCTCATCTCCAACATTCCACTTATTTAATGATTTTCAACCATATTAACATACTACAACATGAATATAACCTTCGTAACACAAAAACAAGATCAAATCTTACCTTTTTCTCTTCAATAGCCTGAGGTTTTCCAAAAGATGAAAAATAATAGGTTGATCGCTCACTTGATGCTTCCCGCGCTACTTAGGGACCTCATATGGTATAGTGGGTTTACATCAACGAAATAATTTTAGAAGGACAAGAAATGGGGGTTGAATTTTTTTTGGTCAGGTAAGAGCCCATAACAGAGGTTTTCAGCTTCTCTTTTTTTTTTTGCAAGTGTTGGAATGAGCTAAAGATGACTAACAAGTCATCTTTTAATCCCCCCAGGTTATGCAAAAATATTGGCCCACATTAATGAGTTGGATCACTTAAAAAGATGACACAAAGATTGTGTAGGCACCACCTCCCACTATACTACGACCAACATGGAAAAAGTGGATGATTTTCACTTCAATTTTATCACTTTTAGTCCCAAATTTTCCTAATTGTTCCATACCAATAAATTCATGCCAACTTATATCTCGAAATAAAATCAAAGTCAAAATCCAGACTTTGTATCCCGAAATAGTTTTGTCCTTAACTTACCATAATTAATGGGATTATTCCAATGTACAAAAATACGGGTTCTAACATCTACATATTTGACGACATTCCATTTTTATTCAACTCAAGCACTTATATAATCAAACCAACATCAATGCTTACATACATTCAGCGCTAATCCGAAACCATTCAAACAAATTCCAAAAAACATTTCAACGAAACCACAAAGTATCAAACGGCCCAACCATTGTATAACCCGAAGTCTTCCAAATTCAATCCAAACTACGACACACATTTCTTTCTTCCAAATTCATAAAAAACTACATCAACATTCCACATTAACAACATTAACACAATAATACAAAAGCTATATTAAAATTACATTATCTTCTCCAACAAACCTACAAACGATTCCAACTTCCATTTAAATCATTAAACCATCATTTCCATTATGGAATCCATGCAACAACAACCAAAAGCATTAAATAAAATTAGTTCTCCACTTCTACCCAACACCATACCCACTTTGCCACAACTCCAACATAACTATTTTCATAAATTTCATCCTTTTCCACTTCTTACCAACATGCCTGACCATTCATAACATATAAGGATTAAAACTCACCTTTTTCTCTTAGTTCTTCAACATGACTAGAGTTGAAATTGCAGACCAAGGATTTGCTTGCCCTAACAATTGCTCCATGTTGTTTAGCACCTTCAAAAAGTAGAAAACATAGAAGAAATAATTTTTTTGATGGCTATTTTTCTTGACCTCCATTTTTTTCCCTCCTTGGCCGGCCTTCATCTTTCTCCTCCATTTTTTCTTGAAATTTCTAGGTGCTAAGATGATAAAAATGATGACTTAGTCATCTTTTATTTCCCTATATTAGCTATCCATGTGGCCTTGGCCTGGAAGTCATGTGCATGGTCACGCTAGCTTTTAATTTCATGAAAATTAAGTCTCAAATTTTCACTTTTGGCCCCGTATTTCATGAAACATTAGTTTCCATAATTTCACTTTCAACCCCCAAATTTTCTTATTTCAAATTTACCCTTAACACTCCATACCAATGAAATCATACACAACTTAAGCCTTTAAAGCAAACAAAGTCTCTGCCCAAGTATCTCGGGATAGTCTTATTCCCCGACTTATTAAATAATTCACTCCAATTTGTCCCGTTGATCAAAATACGGGATATAACGGAGTCTTATGTTGTTGAGTGGCATATTGTGTGTGTCCGATATATGTCTTATTAAGGCATGGGACGTATTTTATTGGACTATGGTAGGTTTAGGATTGTTATGTTTACAAGAAACCACTTAAAATTTTTTCCTTGGAATTCAAAAGAAATGGCGGGAACCATAGATACAATTATCATGAAGAGGAGAGAAGGCAAACGAGCGATTGAACGGAGTGTATAAAGGTGATGTATCCTAAAGGACAAGGTGGTATTGAGTTAAGGAAATGATCCGTGTACGGAGATGAGGATCGATTATGAAAAGGGAAGTAACAAGATAAAGTTGAGGAAGAAAGAATATAGAGGAATGAGTATGGATATAGAAGAAGAGGGAGATATAGGTACATGCACTTAAGAAATAGTCATACTATGAGGGAAGGAAAACGTATCACCTATGAATATTCTCCATTAGGCCAAAGGAGACAGGTAAAGTGTATACGAGAATGAGTTGGAGAGAAAGATGTGGCCAT
>NW_026724680.1:0-5157 GCF_029784015.1 Lycium ferocissimum
CTAACCACCCTCTTCGGGTCACACTAATCTATCAACAATATCAATTTACCAACAATCAATCCCTTTAAACTTATCTCTATTTCCCTAGCAATTTCGACAGATTTCCTTTATAAACTGGACAACCCCAAAAAATCCAATTTAGCTAAATTATCAACAACAAAAAGAACCATCTCTCATATAAGCCTCTTTAAACTCAAAGCATCAACTCCCAAGGATATACACCAAAACAGCCCGTATTCACTTTGTATCATTATATCTTCATACACTTTATTCTCCTAAATTCAAGAACAACAACTTATCAACAACATCAACAACAATATCAACAATTATTTTATATCAATATCCAACTAATTCTATCCATTTAATCATACCAAAACAGCTCCCAAGTCATTTGATATCCAAAAATTATAACCGAACTTTCAACGGCCATTTCTCTATTCTAACCCGTCAAATCTATCAATGATCATGGTAAGAACATCATTAACATCTTAAACATACCCTATATAAGCATCCACCATGAAACAACAATCCCCAAGTTCAATTTTTAGCTTAAAAACGATGACGACAACTCGTACTACACTTTATCCTTCACGAGCCTCGCGATTCGGGCCTCGAACTCCGATCGAACCCTTGCTTTATCTCTCTCTAAACTCCCTCACTCTCTCTCTACCATGTTCTGGACTTTTTTGTATGAAATGAGGATGATAAGAGTTAAAACATCCCTTAAATAGCAAGGAAGTGGGCCTGACCCGACTTGGAGTCGGGTTGGGCCGAAACCGCCTTGACTTGATCTTTATGTCTTAAAACGTGTATAACTTTTTATCCCTATGTCATTGAAAGCCCTACCTATGGTTGGAAAGATAATTCAATTATCTACAACTTTAATTTTGGAGTTTTCCTAAATTCCCAAATAATGATGGGGTTATGGCATCCCAAAGTCGTATCACCCGAAAATGTAACTTAAAAAACATCTTTTTGGAGAGCTTCGACTTGGATTTGGCTCAAGGGTCCTTCTTGAGTTGTATTTAACTTCACATATATTGTCCATATAAATTTTCATATGTCCTTTATAAAACCTCATCATGTGGGCCCCACCTCCGCTTACAGTTACGAGGGCTATATCTTTTAACGTATCATTCCAATCATACTATACGAATTCCAAATATCATTCTCATGCTATCCTCATGCTAATACAGTAGAATTTCTCATCCTTTATACTTGTAATATTTCTCCCTCCTTGAGCTCACATTAAGCCGTCTACGGCCTTAGTAACGCAAAATTTTTTGGGGTATAACATATTCATTGATGATGACTCTACTTCTAAAGGCACCAAAGTGTATGTAAAGCTATCCCTTCTTTCTTTTTGGCATGAATTACATAAAGTGAGCGGACAACGAACATACATGACTCCAATGAACTTTAATTCTCGGTAGTGCTTGACATGACACTGTCTGATTCTCAAGTGTTGGTTCATTCTATTTATTTTCTCGAGTTCTAAACGGTGATTCGGTTGTACATGATTGCTCTTACTATTCTATTCGTGCATAATGTTATGGTATCACTTCACCGAATCCTCTACTAGAGGGTCGGGTATGTATTCATGCATATTGTTAATGTGTCCCTTCATCGAGTCCCTCACTAGAGGTCCGGGTAACGTATTTGTGCATATTGTTAATGTATGTCAACTTCACCGAGTCCCCTCACTAGAGGGGCCGGGTACGTATTCGTGCATATTGTTAATGTATCACTTCACCGAGTCCCTCACTAGAGGGCCGGGTCGTATTCGTGCCGCCATCGCATTGTTCACCGAGTCCCCTCACGAGAGGGTCGGAGTATATATATTATATATTTTACCGAGTCTCATAACGGGTCGGGGTATGCTATATATTTTACCGAGTCTCATAATGGGGCTGGTTCGCTATATATTTTATCGAGTCCCATAATGGGCCGAGGTACGCTATATATTTTATCGAGTCCCACATGTCCCGGCCGAGTACGTTATATATTTCACCGAGTCCCATAATGGGCCGAGTACGGTATATATATGTATGACTTCGTTCATCGAGTCCCATAATGGACCGGCACGGATATTATATATATGCATGACCTCATCTCATAAGGCACGGATACATTGGTATTAGGATTATCATACTTGCCTCCCGTCATCTTTTACTCAGATTACGATCTTTCTTTATTGTACTTCATGCTTTACATACTCGGTACATTTTCGTACGACCGCTTTCTTCGGGATCGTTTCATGCCCGCAGGTACAGATACTCAGTTTGGTGATCCTCCAGCTTAGGACTGCTACTCAGCTGCTTGGAGAGCTCCATTGTTCGGGAACTTGAGTCATTTTGGGACAGATCCTTTTGACATAGACGTTGTTATACTCTTAGAGGAGTCTCAGACATACGTGGGTTGTGTATGGTTTCGGTCGACCATACGTACGTAGATCATTTCAGATATTCCCACGTGTGCGCGGACAACCTTGTCGACTTGCATATTTTGTTATGTAGGTTAACCGTGACTCCTCACGTGCCAGGTTCATTCGATATATGGCATTATGAGTCTACAACATGCTTTTACAAATTTCCACATTGTCCGTAGCATTAGTCGACTATATCTAACAGGTTCGTATACAAGTGTCCAAATCGAGCACTAGTCATGGCCCATCGGTTTGGGTCGTGACATAAAGAGTAGTACCAATGAACTGCGGCTACCAAGAAAATAGCGCTCTCGAGACAACGATGAAGCTCCTCAAGGATCAAATCCGTTCACTCGCGAGCATGAACGCAGCCCACAGAAAGGACGTCAGTACGAATCAATGTGCGAGTATGTAAGGCATGGATAACGACATAACAAGAGATACATAACATAAGATAAGGATATACTGTACATCCGATCGCCTCGTAAGGCGGATATCATGCATGCTTAGCTTTATAAAGAAAATATTTTCATACATATATATAACTTAATAGTGCTGCGGAACGTGCGGCCGATTATGTATCGTATCATTACATACATCGTTTTCGCGGAACGAACGGCGTATCCATTTAACCATATATCCCGCATCCGGGCATCCCGAATCGGGACAATATCATAGTATACCGGCATCGGGTGGTTATGTGTATATAACGCCTCACCTTTCCTTATATCATATATGCATATATAATATCGTAGCATATAGAGCCCAAATAAAAGCTACTACTTTATCGGAGTGACGTAAGGTCGGTAACCTCACTGGAATATATTATGGAGATAATCATCATCGCTACATCTCACCTTGAAGGAACAATTATCATAAGGTGAGATCAACAACAATGAATAAAATCAAGAAAATCATGAAATAAGCTCAACAATCTCGTGGATAGCATCAAAATCATAAGCCTTGAAATTTGTAGAAATAGGTCATCATCATCATCATTATCATCTTAGAAAACATCTATCTTTAGTATCATAAGAACTTTGAGAATCATGAACTTCTAACTTTTGAGAATAAGGATGTTATGTGTTATATCCCGTATTTTGTACGTCGGATATTCCGAGCCAAGTGTGGAAAGTTAAGAATAAGACTATTTTCCGACTTTGTTTTAAGACATAAGTTGCTTATGAATTTTGTTGGATGGAAATATTAAATTTGGGGTTAAAGAAATGAATTATGGAAAGTTAGACATTTGATGAAAATTTGGGACCAAAAATGAATTAAGGGAAGTGGAAAATTTCATGAAAAATTGATCATGTGGCCATGCACATGACTTGTGGCTATAGGCCACATGTGTGAGGTATATGGTAATATAAGATGACAACTAGTCATCTTCATCCAATTCTAGAAATTTCAAGAAAAATGAAGAAAAAAAAAAAGAAGAGAAAAACGCCAAGGGTCATTTAAAGTTGCCATTCAATATTGATCATGAAAAATTCCTTTCTTCTAGTTTTTCTACCAATTGGAAGGCCCTCTACAACGTGGAGTAGTTGTTGGAGAAAGAGAAACCATTCGTTTTGCTATGTAGAACTCTGAAATGAGAAAGAAGTGGGATGGAAGGTAAAGACTCAACATTTTCTTTTATATGTTATAAATGGTTTGTGGATGTTGTAATAGGTAGAAATGAATGAAAATCATGAAAATATGGATGTTGGGATGAAACCGTGCATGTGTAGGTGTTGGCCGTGTGTGTGTGGTGTGTAGGAATAATGAATTAATGGTATTTAGCATGTTTGCATGTTGTTATAGTGGGTAGAAATGGAAGGAAATCATGAAAGTGGCATGTTGATGTTCTAGCCGTATGAATGGTGTTGGAACCGTGCATATGTAGTACGTATGCCAAGAATGAATTAATTTTAGTTAGTGTTGTGGTTGTTGTCGTGTGGATTCTATGTTGGTAATGAAGGTTTAATGAATCAATTTGAAGTTGTGATGGTTGTGGGCTGATTTTGGAAGTCAATGTAACTCTTATGTAAATTCTACATTTAGGATAATGACATTGTTAGAATGAAGATTGTTGGTATGGTTCATGAGTTTTGGAAGAAAGAAACGCGTTAGTGTTGTTTATGTTGAGTTGGGGAGAGATTTCGGGTAAGGTGGTGGTGGTTGGATTGTTTGAAATATTGTGTGACTTGTTTAAAGTGTTCTTGAAAATTGTTTGAATGATTTCGGATTAAGTAATTGAATGTGTGAGCATGAATATTGGTTTGAATATATGCGGTCGAATTGAATACAAGTGAATGTCGTCGCATTACGTGAAGAGTGTCATTAATGATAAAACGATTTTGAATTAATGGTTGATGTTGTTGGAATGTTTGTTGGTATGGTTGTTGATGAATTTGGCGAGAGTTAAATTCTCGGGGTGTCCAATTTATAGGGAAATCTTGTCGAAATTTTTTTGTAGAAAAAGTAATGGCTTGAATTGGATTCTTCGATGTTTATGACTAATGTTCGATATCTATTGACGTTGTGTAGACCTTGAGAGTCGAGACTTGAGTTGGATTGTAGAAGCGATCGAGGTATGTAAGCTTCACCCTTCTTTCTTTGGCATGTCTTAGTTGAAAAGTAAGTTATGACACGTACCCCGAGGTAATTCCAGCTCGCGATCCGAGTATGTTTTATGATCCATATTTGTTTTCTTGATATTCATACTCTTAATGTGGTCAAATTATGGT
>NW_026724681.1:0-63858 GCF_029784015.1 Lycium ferocissimum
TCAACTTATAAATTTTTAAACAACATGTAAACATCAAATTTAAACTTACCTTAGACGATGGAGAAGTTCTGGAATGGTGATTCACCCTAGCACCAAAACCCTACTTTATCTCTCTGGGATTTCTTGACTGGGAAGACTTTAACGGGTTTCCTTCATGATTCTCTTGATTTCTTGTTATTGATCCTTGATTTTTATGGATTTCTCATGGATGAAGTGTTTGGAACACTCTAGAGGTTTCTTGTATTGTGGGGGTGAAGTATGAAATGAAAATGAAATGGAAAGGATCCCTTATATAAAAAGGCACTCCATTGGCCTATAGACGGACAAATATGGTCCGTATAAATCTACTAACCGTATGTTGGACCGTATATCTGGTCTGAATCGTAACTTGGCCGGGCCGGATCTACTTCGCCTGACATACGGTCCGTAGATATTATACGGCAGTATGTCGCGTATGTCTACCCGGGCTTCCGAGTTGTTTCGTCGACTCGTTTGATCCGATCCTTATGGAACCTTCTTAACACTTGTTCAACACTTCAATATCATTCTAAGGGACGTTATAACTCTTCCTCAAAGGATCATTAAGACATCATTAACTTAATACTCGAAATTCTTATCTGATACTCAACATATAACTCGCTTCTCGTAACAACTTTCTTTCCTTAACTCGGATGTCTTTGGAAATCTTAATTAGGATCGTCAAATACTATTTCTTACTTGCTCAAACCTCGTATACATCATACCCCCCCCCCCCCCTCCCCCCCCCCCCCCCCCCCGTCTTCATTCCTCGTACGCTAACGGGGAATTTTCTAAGGTGTAACATGACCGGGGTGACGTAAGGTCGTGAACCCCCGGTTCCATTATGGAGCATTCATAACGTTCTGCCTCACCTTGAAGGAAGTAGCATATAAGGTGAGTGTATACAATATCAACATCAATAGATTATAGATGGCATCACTAGCTTTATAGGAACATTATGTCATGGCTCTAGAATCTTAGACTTTTAGCTTATCATCATTATCGTACTCATAGTGCATCTCTTATTTCACATAGCTATGCATGAACAAGGACTCTTAGTTTTCTTGAAGATAGGAGATTTATAAATGTCACGACCCAACCCCGTAGGCCGTGACTAGTGCCCGAGCTGGGCACCCAAACACATTCACCAATCCGAATCACAAACAGATGGCTTATACGTATGCAAATATCAGACGCTGTCTCAAACTGTCCCAAACACAAACATATATATCACAGAAACCGGCAAGGCTATCATATGGCGCAACGGCCCAAAATATATACATATGCAAGCGACAAGTGCCGTTACGACGTAATCGGGATCGCCCAGACATATAACATACGAACACACCTGTACAGAAGTAACCATAACCCACATACATGTCACGGACTCCCAAACAACGATAATCATATGACGGGACGGGGCCCCGCCGTACCCACCGAATAAACAAATACATATGCAACGGAAAAACATATATACCAAAATATGGGCTCGGTAACAAAGGGAGCACTCAACGTGCACGAATAGGTGTCCTATCGGCGGATCATCGAACCGTGCGTCCGTACCGCGGGCATGAAACGCAGCCGGCCCGAAGAAAGCGGGGTCGGTACGGAATATGTACCGAGTATGCAAAGCGAAGATACAAAGAAACAAAACCGAGTCATAATCGAAACAAGTACGTAAAATAAGTGCAATATCAAAATACAAAATGTTTACTTTTTAAAATACAAATCATGTATGGGCTCGTAAAATATGGTCGCCCGCCCGTCAATGGCGCCATAACACATCATACTCCAAGAAAACTATCTCCGAAAACCCGACATATCACATATCACATATACACGGTACCCGACCCTATAGCAGCAGGGGCTCCGCGAATCGAACACATCATAACACCAAATATACACGGTACCCGCCCCATATACAGAGGGCTCGGCGAACCTAGGACACATCATACTCCCGAATATCACATAGTGCGCACGATAACATAACAAGTCGGGACTCGGCGAAAGATGCAATAACCATTTGCACGAGCAGTAGTCGAGTAACCATATGCATAAAATCATTATCATAGACTCAAAAGATAAGTAAACTGGCCATACTTGAAGTCGGGATAATAGTCATACCATGTTCTTTCAAAAGTCATCAGAATTACATAAAGGAAAGTCGCGGGACCCACGGACGGGTGTCGACCCGAGCCGGGCCCGCCTATGGAAAACATAGTCATCATATGCTATAAAACCTCCTACGAACATATCGAGGCGATCCAGTTTTGTCTACGAAAGTTACGGCCCTTTTTCCGACGTAAAACTTTTTAAGAACAAAACTTTTTATACAACATTTGAAACTAATTATTCCAAAGACATAAGGGTCATTATTCCATCACATTATGAATGTCAAAGATAAAATGCAAATAAGAATCGTAGGCATACTCGGATCGCAAGAATAGAATTTCCTCGAGGCTCGTGTCATAGCCTATTTACAACTAGGGCATGCCAAGAGAAAGAAGGGTTAAGCTTTACATACCTCGTTCGCTCTCAAAGCTAATCCAAACCAAACTTATGTGTCACGACCCAGCTCCGTGGGCCGTGACTGGTGCCCTACTTAGGCACCCAAACAAACTTACGAACCAAATTGTCATATTAGGACATATCCAGATTCAACAGACACTATTCGTACCGATACCGTATAGCGTACATCACACCAATACCGAAATGAATGCTACCCTGCGGTCGCCCGTGCAAACTCATCATATCAAAATCAAAGCTGGCGGAATGCACATCGCCCGTACATACGCATACATACAAACATGTGGGCCATATAGGCCATAGTAACATGCGGGGCCGCTTAAGGGCGCAAAACAGACTCACACACAAACAAACCGGACCCATGACCCACAAATATGACTACAGGCCTCTACAAACAGACAGAACATATGACGGGACAGGGCCCCGCCGTACCCGAACAGTCACAAATGTACAGAATATACAAAGCAAAACATATATACCAAATGTGGGCTCCGGATCGAGGGGAGCACTCCAAAATAGCAGAATGGGAAGCCTAAACCGGAGGGTTGAAATGTTTTAAGTGTTTAAATGTGTTCCCAACTTCATATTTTCATTCCCAACATCTCTCTACTTCTCTCTAAAGGCTCTAGGGCTCCATATATGTTTCATGAACAAGGATCCAAAGGAAATCAAAGGTGATTATCATCAAACCAAGTGAATCAAAGTAAGAGAAACCATTAGAGTTCAACAAAAGCAAGAAAATCAAGTGAAGGAAAATCTAGGGTTTGGCTCAAGTGAGGTTTATGCAACCAAGGCTCAATCCTACACCATCCAAGGTGAGTTTTATGATGTTTCCATGTAATATAAAGTATTTAGAAGATGAAACACTTGGATTACCAAGAATATAAGTAAGGGTCATGAAGGTATGAATAGTAGCACTCTTGAGTAAATGTTGGAACGAGTTATGATTCTTGATACTTTATGAGTATAATCATGTCATAAATGATATTGAGAGTATGGAAATTGACATTGTATGTGAATGAACGTATTGACGAGATATGACTATGAATATGGATAGAGTGAAGAGAATTGTGAAGTAAGAGTAATGTAGATGACTAAAATTATATAGATAAAGAGTAACTCTACCCTAACCCTCGTAATTCTACGGAAATTTGATAATTACACGGTAATAAGATAATTTCATGGAATAATTATCTTATTACACGGTAGTCACCTAGTTATAGATGAGATGTTAAGGACACTGAGAATAATACATGCTTCAGATACGGAGTCAGTGGAATTGGCATCGTACGGGTTGCGGGATGTAGCTTTGTTTTGTGGTATAACCGGATATCCTCTAGGGGAGCAAATACCCCCTCCCGTCCGGGCAGAGTTTACGGGGAGGCGTTTCTGCGACATTTCTTACCACCGGAGGTTCGACGAGCTCGCGCTGATATGTTCTTGAATCTTAAGCAGGGGAATATGAGTGTCAGGGAATACAGCCTTCGCTTCAACTCATTAGCCAGGTATGCCCCAGCCATGATAGCTGATATGGGGGATCATTGTTACACCTCGCACTTTTGTACATTTGAATATTTCGAGTTAATGGCGGGAAGTCGAGGACGAGGTTATATTTTAGTTTGGTTGGACGCGCAAGTCGCTTGTAATATTATTGGCATGGAGTGTTAAGGGCAAATTTGGAATTCGAAAATTATCATTCATGACTTGTTGGAAAAAAAAAGGGGAAAAGAAGAAAAAGACATGGAGCATGTGCATGGTCATGTGCACATTTTATAGTCATATATATATATATAAAAGGATGACCAAGTAATGCATGGAATTCATCTTTTATCAATTAGAAAATTCAAGAAGCTTGCAAGGAAAGAAAAAGAAAAATCTAGAAAAAGAAAGAGAGGGGGCCGGCCATGTGCTTGGCCACATGCCCAAATATACATATATATATATATATGTGATGGTCAAAGGAAGACCACACTTCATCTTTTTATCTCCTAGAAATTTCAAGAGAAGTGAAGAAAGAAAAAGAAGGAGAAACGGCTATGGAGAGGGGGCTGGCCGAAACCAGCCCCTCAAAGTTGACCATGGAAAATTCTTGTCTTCATGTCTTTCTACTAAATGAAAGGTCCTCTATCATGTGGAGTAGTTGTTGGAAGGAGGAAATCAATTGCTTTGCCAAAGGACAAGCTAGCCGTGGGTTGAAGACTAGTGAAGAGGTAAGGTTCAATCTTTTCTTACATGTTTTGTGGATGGTTTGGACGTATTGTTATATGAAGAGATAGATGGGAATCATGAAAATATGCATGTTGTTGTGGAGTCGTGTGAAGTGTGTGGTGGCCGTGCATGCTATGTTGTGTAGAGGAAATGAATTGATTGACCTTAGTATGTTTGTGTGTTGTTGTAGTGTGTAGAAAAAGAATGAACTTCGCGAAGTCATACATGTTGATGTTGTGGCCGAATGGTGGCCGATTTGGGTGGAAGAGATGGACTAATTTTATTTAGTAGTTTGCTTGTTGTTGTTATAGATTCTATAATGAAAATGAATGTTTGATGATTTGTGTTGAAGTTGTAATGGTTACGGGCTGTTTTGGGAGCCAACATAATTTGAATATAGTTTCTTGTTTTGATGAAAATAATGTTGTGGATATATGGAATTGTTGAAGTAGTTTATGAGTTTGGAAGAAAAGAAATGTGTTAGCGATTGTTCTCTTGCATTTGAAGGATTTCGGGTGGTATGGTATATTGGATAGATTATCTTGAAGATTGTATGGATTGTTTGGAATGTTCTTAAACCGTGTTTGAATGGCCTCGGAATAATGTTTGAATGTATGAACGTTGATGCTAGTTGGAATGTATGAAGGTTGTTTGAATTGAATATTATGAGTGTTGCTAGAATAATTGTTGGAATTGTTGTTGATATTGTGGCCGAGTTCCATTCTCGGGTTGTTGTTGTCGAATTGGGCCGAGCCATATTCTCGGGATGGTGTATTTACAGAGGAAGTGCTGCCGAAATTTCGGTAGCCAAGTGTTTCCTTAAGACTACTAACTCTAAGAATCCTAATGAGAGTTTTGGCAAACATGACCAATTTGCGATTTGGACGAGATTTCGACGCGCATTTGGAATAGCAAAAGGAGCGGAAAGAGGTATGTAAGGCTTCACCCTTCTTTCTATGGCATGTCTTAGACGTACTAAGTCGACCACGTGTCCCGGGATCATTCCTTTTCTCGGAATCTAAGATTGAAAATAGTTACTATTCATTCGGTAGAATTGAATTAGAACTTGCGCGAAATGTCGGAAAAACTTCTTTAACATCCGAACTTACCCAAATAAGACTCGATTACTCTAAGACCCTCCCAAGTGACGCCATGAACGTAATATACGTAAATTTGATACGCCGCCTCGTTTGACTCGAGGTGGGCCCACTATTCCCGAATTCTCTCCTATTGTTCCATTTAGCTTATTTTCATTCTATAATTTAAGGAAACTTTTGGACATCTTGTCGACTATTAAATAAGAGTTGTTTTTAACTAAACCCTCGACCCCAAGGATGATCTTCTTTACTAAAAGATTGCAAGCGTTTTCCAAAACATACATTTTTCTTTAAAAACTAAGCTTCACAATATTTTCTTTCTTTACTAAAAGTTTACAAGTGTTTTTCAAAATATACATTTTTCTTTAAAAACTAAGTTTTACAATATTGCCAATTTTTATGATCTAAACAATGACTATGATCCTATGACGACCATGGATCTATAATGTCTAAGATCCTACGACGACTACTATGATGACTATGATGATCCTATGATGATGGCCATGATTCTATGATGACTACGATGATGTCAGCTATGCTATGTCTATAACCCGATATGCTATGACATGTCCTATGTTGATAGTCTCGCCTTATAATTATCGTCCCTTCAAGGTGAGACAAAGCGGCCATGATTACTCCATAAAGCGATCGGAGGGTTCCGACCTTACGTCACTCCGATAAGTACCTGATTTTTCTTGGGCTCCCCTGCATGCTATGGTGTATATATATATATATATATCTATGTATAAAAATGTATTCGGGGAAAAGCGGGAAAAAGAGGCGAGAGCGCTATGAGCGCCGGGTTACTCACGGTGCATGTATCCGTACTTGACTTGATATCATCCCGGACGCGGGATGCCGGACGCGGGAATTATACTATGTGGGGGTGCCGATATATTCGGTACTATGATATACTATGCTATGCTATGATACTATGATATACTATGCTATGCTATGATACTATGATATACTATGCTATGCTATGATACATTATGATACGATATAAATTCTACTTGCTATGCCTATGAAAAGAAATGTTCTTCTTCAAAAAAAAAAGGAAAAACAAGCATGCATGGCATCCGCCCCTATGGGGTCCTTATATGCACAAAGTTACTCGGTTATCCTACAATATATATTCTATGTTTCTATGCCGACACCGTCCCATGTACAAAGTTATCCCTTTACCTCACGACATGGAATCTTGTTATTATTCATGCTTATATCTTTTACTATGTTGCTTATCGCACTTACATACTCGGTACATTGCTCGTACCGACCCCTCTTCTTCGGGGCCGCGTTTCATGCCGCGCGGTACACCCGGATGATCGACGCTATTATAGACGATGTTCCAATGAGTTGGCATCTCCATTTGCTCTGGAGGATTGCCGAGTCAAGAGCCCTATGCTATGATATCATGTCCAAGTTAGAGACTTTGCAGACAGAGTCGTGGGTTTCAGGAGTCAGTTTGTACTACGATACAAGTCCTGTATAGTTACATATTTTATTTGATTCTAAAGCAGCAAAGGTTTATTTCAGCGGCCTTTATTATGTATACTTGACGTAGAGTTTTCAAAAAAATTTAGTACGTAGGAAGAGTCGTAGGTTCGCTCGGCTCGTTCGGGGTCGGGTGCCCATCACACCCTAGTGAGATCGGGGTGTGACAAAGTGGTATCGAAGCGAGGTCGGTCCAAGGGTTGTACGCAAAGTCGTGTCCGGTAGAGTCTCGTTTATGGGTGTGAAGCCCCGGCCACATCTATAGACGGAGGTCGCGGGGCATCTAGGAATGGTTGACCTTCTTGCACGTCATGAGATCGTGCGATAGAGCCAAGTCATAGGACATAAGATTCCCTATGCTAATCGTTAATTTCCGTAGGCGCCCGGTATCGGCGAAAAAAAGGCGAGGAATGATATGGAAGCCAAACGAGGTGAGACTGGATGGATATATTTGTTCTGTTACGTGGAGTTGGGCGCGGACGAGAAATGGTCATACATGCGGGCGGAAGGTGAACATCCGGAATTAAAAAGGGTAAAACGGTCATTGTAGAAGAAGGGACGTATTACGAAAATGTCTCGGAAGTTATAAAGTTTTGATTGGCTTCAGATCGAGTGGTAAAGGCCATGTAAGAAAGCGAACGCGAAAATATCAGTGTTAAGGCACCGAATTCCGCCAAAGTTTCGAAGTTAAGCGTGCTCAGGTGGGAGGATGGGTGACCCCCCTGGGAGGTATGCCGGGAATTCCATATATTGAGATCTAAGGGACAAATGAGAAGTTAAGAATAACCTAAGGAAAACCAGAGTGTATGGAGAGGCTAGAAACCTTAAGAGGTCGCGTGAGACGAGGCAGACTAACTCGGTAAAGAGGGGGAAACTGACAATAAGTGGATAGAAGTCCGGATAATGTTTAAGGTGATATGAGAAGTTCGCACAAATTTTGAGTAGTGCGACGCCAGAAAAAGGATGTATATAAGGAGAAACGAGAATGACAAGAGAATGGTACTGGACAGCTTAGGAAGTGGTATAAAGGACAAAGATGACTATGAAAAGGGAGCTCCCCCGAGGTGCTTATGAGACTCCGGACGACTAATTGAACATTCGAGGACGAATGTTCTAAAGGGGGGGAGGATGTTACACCTCGCACTTTTGTACATTTGAATATTTCGAGTTAATGGCGGGAAGTCGGGACGAGGTTATATTTTAGTTTGGTTGGACGCGCAAGTCGCTTGTAATATTATTGGCATGGAGTGTTAAGGGCAAATTTGGAATTCGAAAATTATCATTCATGACTTGTTGGAAAAAAAAAGGGGAAAAGAAGAAAAAGACATGGAGCATGTGCATGGTCATGTGCACATTTTATAGTCATATATATATATATATATATAAAAGGATGACCAAGTAATGCATGGAATTCATCTTTTATCAATTAGAAAATTCAAGAAGCTTGCAAGGAAAGAAAAAGAAAAATCTAGAAAAAGAAAGAGAGGGGGCCGGCCATGTGCTTGGCCACATGCCCAAATATACATATATATATATATATGTGATGGTCAAAGGAAGACCACACCTCATCTTTTTATCTCCTAGAAATTTCAAGAGAAGTGAAGAAAGAAAAAGAAGGAGAAACGGCTATGGAGAGGGAAATTTGGCGAAACCGGCCCTCAAAGTTGACCATGGAAAATTCTTGTCTTCATGTCTTTCTACTAAATGAAAGGTCCTCTATCATGTGGAGTAGTTGTTGGAAGGAGGAAATCAATTGCTTTGCCAAAGGACAAGCTAGCCGTGGGTTGAAGACTAGTGAAGAGGTAAGGTTCAATCTTTTCTTACATGTTTTGTGGATGGTTTGGACGTATTGTTATATGAAGAGATAGATGGGAATCATGAAAATATGCATGTTGTTGTGGAGTCGTGTGAAGTGTGTGGTGGCCGTGCATGCTATGTTGTGTAGAGGAAATGAATTGATTGACCTTAGTATGTTTGTGTGTTGTTGTAGTGTGTAGAAAAAGAATGAACTTCATGAAGTCATACATGTTGATGTTGTGGCCGAATGGTGGCTGATTTGGGTGGAAGAGATGGACTAATTTTATTTAGTAGTTTGCTTGTTGTTGTTATAGATTCTATAATGAAAATGAATGTTTGATGATTTGTGTTGAAGTTGTAATGGTTACGGGCTGTTTTGGGAGCCAACATAATTTGAATATATTTTCTTGTTTTGATGAAAATAATGTTGTGGATATATGGAATTGTTGAAGTAGTTTATGAGTTTGGAAGAAAAGAAATGTGTTAGCGATTGTTCTCTTGCATTTGAAGGATTTCGGGTGGTATGGTATATTGGATAGATTATCTTGAAGATTGTATGGATTGTTTGGAATGTTCTTAAACCGTGTTTGAATGGCCTCGGAATAATGTTTGAATGTATGAACGTTGATGCTAGTTGGAATGTATGAAGGTTGTTTGAATTGAATATTATGAGTGTTGCTAGAATAATTGTTGGAATTGTTGTTGATATTGTGGCGAGTTCCATTCTCGGGTTGTTGTTGTCGAATTGGGCCGAGCCATATTCTCGGGATGGTGTATTTACAGAGGAAGTGCTGCCGAAATTTCGGTAGCCAAGTGTTTCCTTAAGACTCTAACTCTAAGAATCCTAATGAGAGTTTTGGCAAACATGACCAATTTGCAGATTTGGACGAGATTTCGACGCGCATTTGGAATAGCAAAAGGAGCGGAAAGAGGTATGTAAGGCTTCACCCTTCTTTCTATGGCATGTCTTAGACGTACTAAGTCGACCACGTGTCCCGGGGATCATTCCTTTTCTCGGAATCTAAGATTGAAAATAGTTACTATTCATTCAGTAGAATTGAATTAGAACTTGCGCGAAATGTCGGAAAAACTTCTTTAACATCCAGAACTTACCCAAATAAGACTCGATTACTCTAAGACCCTCCCAAGTGACGCCATGAACCGTAATATACGTAAATTTGATACGCCGCCTCGTTTGACTCGAGGTGGGCCCACTATTCCCGAATTCTCTCCTATTGTTCCATTTAGCTTATTTTCATTCTATAATTTAAGGAAACTTTTGGACATCTTGTCGACTATTAAATAAGAGTTGTTTTTAACTAAACCCTCGACCCCAAGGGATGATCTTCTTTACTAAAAGATTGCAAGCGTTTTCCAAAACATACATTTTTCTTTAAAAACTAAGCTTCACAATATTTTCTTTCTTTACTAAAAGTTTACAAGTGTTTTTCAAAATATACATTTTTCTTTAAAAACTAAGTTTTACAATATTGCCAATTTTTATGATCTAAACAATGACTATGATCCTATGACGACCATGGATCTATAATGTCTAAGATCCTACGACGACGACTATGATGACTATGATGCCTATGATTCGATGACTATGATGATGGCCATGATTCTATGATGACTACGATGATGTCAGCTATGCTATGTCTATAACCCGATATGCTATGACATGTCCTATGTTGATAGTCTCGCCTTATAATTATCGTCCCTTCAAGGTGAGACAAAGCGGCCATGATTACTCCATAAAGCGATCGGAGGGTTCCGACCTTACGTCACTCCGATAAGTACCTGATTTTTCTTGGGCTCCCCTGCATGCTATGGTGTATATATATATATATATATCTATGTATAAAAATGTATTTGGGGAAAACTGGGAAAAAGGGCAGAGCGCTATGAGCGCTGGGTTACTCACGGTGCATGTATCCGTACTTGACTTGATATCATCCCGGACGCGGGAATTATACTATGTGGGCAGGCCGATATATTCGGTACTATGATATACTATGCTATGCTATGATACTATGATATACTATGCTATGCTATGATACTATGATATACTATGCTATGCTATGATACATTATGATACGATATAAATTCTACTTGCTATGCCTATGAAAAGAAATGTTCTTCTTCAAAAAAAAAGGAAAAACAAGCATGCATGGCATCCGCCCCTATGGGGTCCTTATATGCACAGGTTACTCGGTTATCCTACAATATACATTCTATGTTTCTATGCCGACACCGTCCCCATGTACAGGTTATCCCTTTACCTCACGACATGGAATCTTGTTATTATTCATGCTTATATCTTTTACTATGTTCTTGTGCACTCGCCTTACATACTCGGTACATTGCTAAACCGACCCCCTCTTCTTCGGGGGCGTTTCATGCGCGCGCGGTACACCCGAGATGATCGACGCTATTATAGACGATGTTCCGGCGGAGTTGGCATCTCCATTTGCTGCGGAGGATTGCCGAGTCAAGAGCCCTATGCTATGATATCATGTCCAAGTTAGAGACTTTGCGGACGAGTCGTGGGTTTCGAAGTCAGTTTGTACTACGATACAAGTCCTGTATAGTTACATATTTTATTTGATTCTAAAGCAGCAAAGGTTTATTTCAGCAGCCTTATTATGTATACTTGACGTAGAGTTTTCAAAAAAAATTTAGTACGTAGGAAGAGTCAGTGGGTTCGCTCGGCTCCGGTTACGGGGTCGGGTGCCCATCACACCCTAGTGAGATCGGGGTGTGACAATCATGTACACCGATACGTGAGTGGGTTGGGGCCACACGTAATTAAGGAGTGTTTGACAGCTTCACTCCAGGATGGGATGACCATTGCTCGCATCCAAGCTCACGCCCAGAACCTGGAGGAACAACATCAGTCGCAGAAGAGTGAGCGTTATTTTGATAGGAGCTCCAGGAAGAGGGCCAGATCCTTCGGAGCTAGAAGTGAGGATAGAGGGGGACAGGCGCAGGAGCAGTCCAGTGTTTCGAGCCCCCAGTACAGCAGCAGGTCTGGCCAGATGAGGCCGCCCCCACCACGGTGCACCGGTGTGGGAGAATGCGTCGGGACGGTGCCGCACGGGTTCGGATGCTTGTTATGCTTGCGGACAGATGGGGCATAAGATGCGTGACTGCCCCTCGCTGCGAGGTAGAGGTAAGGGTCAGCCTACGGGATCGGTAGCCGGCTCCTCATCCTCTGTGCGTCCTCCTGGACAGACTTCCCAGGCTCCAGCGGGCCGCGGTCGGGGCAGAGGAGGAGTACCCAGTTCAGCCGGCCCGCCGCACCGTATATATTCATTGGCGGACGGCAAGACCCTGAACCTTCCGCAGATGCGGCCACAGGTACACTTTCGATATTTTTCTACGATATGTGGATGTTAACTTGAACTGGATTTTACTTTATCATGCACCGTTCTTTGTATTACTAAACGTATTAGGAATTTAGGAAATTTAGGACAAAAGGTAGCCATATGAAATACTAGGGATTACGGAGGGTAGAATGGTAATTAAAAGAAAGGACGTGTTACGCGGACGTGATGGGAACTGCTAAGACCCCGACTTGTCCCATATGACGTGATAAGGGTAGCACGGGAGAGCGGAGACAAAAACACCAGCATCAAGACACTGGAACATACCAAAGTGTCGAGGTTAAGCGTGCTAGGGTGAGAGCAATTTCAGGATGGGTGACCCCCCTGGGAAATATCCCAAAATTTCATACATGTATATATGAGAGACGAATGTGAAATTAGGGCAATCTAAGGGGAAATTAGGGTATGTGGAGTGGTTAGATACCTTATAGAGGCCATGTAGAAGATCGCGGCAGGCAATGATTATTTAAGGAGCATAGGTGTACCTAGACCCTCTTAATTAAGGGGAGGAGAACGTGCTAGACCTAGAATGAATTATAACGATTCAAGTTCTAAGGAGGGGAACCTACTAACTTAGAGCCAGAGTTTGGAGCTAAGTCAAGTGACCTACGACCTTCGGGCGATCTGAACTTCTAAAACGAATATGTTAAGCGATGTGCGAGATGGCTACAAAGGAGACCTCCCCGAAGTATCGTTATACATTACGGGACCAATCGAACATTCGAGGACGAATGTTCTTAAGGGGGGGAGGATGTTATATCCCGCATTTTTGTGCAATTGGATAACTCAAGACAATCGCGGGAGGACATCAAGCAAGGCCATATTTTCATTTTGTTAAGCATATGAATGGCTTATGAAGAATTTAGAAGCGGAATTATCAAGAAAGGTCAAGGGTACAAAGGGAAAATTCACAATATGACTCGTGGAAACATAAGGAAGACGAAGGGTAAACTTGGAATTCGGAGAACAATTTTTCATGAAGTGTAGAACAAAAAAAAAAAAAAAAAAAGAAGTGGGCTTGACCATTTGGGCCATGTTTGGCCGTCCACCTAGAGGTGGGCTTAAGCCCACATGGGAATTAATTTGAGCTAAATAAAAAGATGACAAGGTCATCTTTTTCATACAATTTTCTAGAAATTTCAAGAATTAAAAGAACAAGAACAAGAAGGAGAAAAACTCTCCAACTTTCGGCCATAGAAAGAAATCCACAAAACCTTGGCAAAAATTTCTTCAAAAATTGTTTTCTACTTATTGAAGGGCCCTTAGCAAGTTGGAGTATTCATTGGAACAAGAAAGATTCATATTCTTGCAAGTTGGAAGCTTTAGTCAAGTGAAGAGTTGAAGGAAAAAGGTAAGAACTCATCATCTTTTGCATGTTTTGGATGTTGGAATATGATGTGGTATGTGAAGAAGGATGGAATTTATGAAAATATGAATAAAACTCATGGAAGCATGAAAACATGGTATGGCCGTGGATGTGTGTATATGTTGTGTGTTGTGTTGTGTTGTGTGGTGTGTTTGTTGTTGTAAAGTGTAGATACTATGAGAATTCATGAAAAATATACTTAAGGGGGAGTTGGCCGAATGGTATAGGTTAAGGTAGGGTGTGGAGGAATTATGTTTTAACTATTTTATCTAGTGTTAGTTGTTATTGATGTGGATATTATGTTGAGAACGAAAGTCGAATAATTTTGGAGAGGTTGTGGTTGTGGATGCATGATGTTAGCCGTAGGTGTTGTGCTTGTGGTAGCCGTGTATAATTGTTGAAGTGTGGAAGAAAATGAGTTGATTTTATTTAGTGTATTGGTTGTCATGTTGTGGATTCTATGTTGCTAATGAATGCATAATATTCTTGTGAAGTTGTAGGAGTTGGAGACTTATGATTGAAGTACTTAAATTAAGTATTATATTCTTGTATGCATGAAAAATAATGTTGTTAGTATGGTGTTGTTGGCATGTGAATTATAATGTTTTATTGGAGTTGGAAGGTTTTGAAGGAAGTAGTATATTGATTGAGTTGTTATAACGTAACTTGGATGGAATATGGAAATTGTTATTATGGTTGTTGATATTGTGTTGTTAGTTTGGCCGGGTTAAATTCCCGGATTTTTGGTTGATGAAATTGGCCAAGTTAGACTTTTGGGGTTGGTGTATTTGCAGGGGAAGTGCTGCCGAAATTTCGGCAGACAAGTGTTACCTTAAGATTTGACTTTTGGATGTTCTAATTTAACATTTGGTAAATGTGACCAAATTGTAGATTTTGGTGAAATTGGAGCTCGAGTTCGGAGTAGTGGAGAAGGCGGAAAAGGTATGTAAGGCTTTACCTTCCTTTCTTGGCATGTCCTAGACGTAGTAGGGTTGGACACGAACCTCGGGACCATCCCTTTCCTCGAAATCCAAGATTGAAATTACTTACTATTCATTCAATGGAATTGAACTAGAAATGGTGCAAAATGTTGGAAGAACTTACTAAACCTCTAGAACTTGCATAAATAAGACCCGATTACCCTAAAATCTTCATAAGTAATACCATGAAGTGTATTATACGAAAATTGTGTACGCCGCCTCATTAGATCCGAGGTGGGCCCATTGGACCCGGATTTTCTTCATTGTCCTATTTATCAAACGAAGAATGTTGTAACCATTTAATGAGAATATCTCTAAGATGATAGTAGCGACGATAATAAAGAAGAGAATATGTGTAAGACGAATAGGATAAGAATGATTCCACGACTAAGAGTTTCGAGTTAAGAATTCAAGATGAGTATGAAAGTGTCCAGCAAGTTTTGATTTCAATTATATTTTATTATGACTCCATTTTCTAAAGACTCTAAAGAGCAGCAACAAATGTTTTATAAGGTTTATGGTCTCATCCCATGTTTTCTCTTAATATCATTTTTCCTTGATAGTCTCGCCTTATGAGATTAGTTCCTTCAAGGTGAGGCAGGTGATCCTGGTTATTCCATAACGTAATCGGAGGTTACCGACCTTACGTTTCACTTGGGCTCTCATGCATGCTTTACATTTTTATGTGATATTTTTATGACATCGTGCCGTCCAAGGGGCGGCCGGGCAGACACACCACTGCAGTGGGCAGATTATACCCCGGACGCGGGAGGCCTGGACGCAGGCTCATTACACCGTACCTACATGGGCGGGCAGTTTATTTATATATACTTACGCAGTTTTTTTTTAAAGTTAGCATGCATGGCATCTGCCCCAAGGGGGCACTCAGATGACAGATCACCCCTTTATTTCATGATTTACTTAGAAATGGCCACCGCACCTATACGGGCGGGCAGTGATACATCGTACCTCCTCGGACGGCGATTCTTGGCAGCATTTATATAATACTCCAGACGGTAAAGTTACTTACATGATATTCCCCCGAGTGGTCAAACAGAGGCACAGGTTATATGTTGTGCCATTTTTTTTCATGTTGTGTTTTATTTTATGTCCTCTGCCTTACTCCTGTGATATTACTTATGCCTTACATACTCGGTACATTACTCGTGCGACGTCCCTTCTTGCGACGACGCGTTTCATGCCGCGAGTAGCGAGGTGGACGGACTTGATCCCTAGAGCTCTCCGGCGCTTTATTGAAGTGCTCCGGTTGATCGGAGCTCCGGTCTAGTGGTACTACTTTTGTGTACATATTCGGGCACGGCGCCGTCCCGCCCTTCTTGTTATCTTATGTATTTTGTTAGAGGCTCGTAGACAGATATGTTCGGTCGGAGTGCTTTTGTATAATGTTTATTCCTCGTCGATGTATATTAAGTCAGTAAAGTTTACTAATACATGTTCTTAATAGTGTTGAAAATGGTAATGCCAAGTACACAAGTAGCAGTATAATTTATGTGGCCCACTAGTAGCAAGAGATTGATAAGAGATAAGGGGTGCTCGGTACAAGTATCGGGTACCCGTCGCGGCCCCTAGTTGGGTCGTGACAACTATCTTTGGCTTTTGGTACGTACGGGTGCCCAGTTCGGGCGCTAGTCACGGCCTACGGGGTTGGGTCGTGACATATAGGCGCGGTGTAATATCATCATCATACACTCATCATAATGCTCATCATAATATACTCATCATAATGCATGCATGGGAACTCAAAGATATTATACTTTATGGGGGTGACATAAGGTCGTGAACCCCCGATTTCATTATGGAGTGTTCATAAACATTCTGCCTCACTTTGAAGGAATTAACATATAAGGTGAGTGTATATAATGATCAACATCAATGGATTATAGATAGCATCATTAACTTGATAGGAACATCATATCATGAACTCTAGAATCTTTAGACTCAAGCTTATCACCATCATTATCTTACTCATAGTGTATCTCTTATGTCATATGGCTATTCATGAACAAGGACTCTTAGTTTTCTTGAAGAAAGAAGAATCATGAAGAAGGAGGAAATTCATGCCATAAGATTCATGCATTAGAAAAAAAGGACTAGCCTCACATACCTTTGTCGTTTAACTATTCTATCGCTTGCTCATTCTCCTTTAATGCACACGTTCTACCTTCAAGAGAATTCGTATTGACATTAGCTAAACAATTATAAAGACGTGCTTACTAAAGCTAGAGAAAATTGGGCAGCATTTCCTTTGTTTAAACGACTTCCTTCATATTCCATATCAACTCCCAAACATTCATAACAACAATCGTTATTCATTTGCATTACCCACATTTCACAATTTCGCTTCAAATTCTCCATAATCATGGTCATAGTTCACTATCGCGTTATTTCACATATAATACCCATCTCATGTTCTAAATGTCATGCATAACATATTCATAATCACAACATATCAATATCCACAACTTAATCCAAGCTTCTACTCACAATGACGCTATTGCCATATTTATGACCCATTTCCTATTTCCTTCTATAATCCAAGTGTTTCAACTTTTCAATACTTCAAACAACATGAAAAGATCATGAAACTTACCTTAGATAATGGTAGAATAATCCTTGAGTGGAATACTCTTCTTGCACCAAAAACCCTAATTCACTTCTCTTGGGATTCTTTGACTTAGATGACTTTAATGTGTTTCACACTCTTGATTCTTGTTGGTTTGATGAAGTTGATCATCAATTTCCTTTAAATTCTTGTCGGCGAAGTATATGGAACCATCTAGAGGTCTTGAAAGAGATGAAGAAATGTGGGAAATGAAATAAATGAAGTGGGAACACATTTATATAACTAGAACTTACTCAGCTCGTCGGGACTTCCACGGACACTTATATGGTCCGTGGAACATTACACAGCCCGTATAAGTGGTCGTGGTTCACCACTGGGCAGACCTCATCTCTGCTGGGTGTTATACGGACCCTTATATGGACCGTATAATGTTATACGGACCGTATAAGTCGGTCGTATAACTCCTTCTCCCAGAAATGTTCTCCGTCGTTCGTTCGATCTCCAATCCTTATGGCACCTTTTTAACACTTGTTAAACACTTCATTAACAATCTAAGGGACATTATAACTCTTTCCCAAAGCATCATTAGAACATCATTGACTCGATACTCGTAATTCTTGTCCGACACACAACATATGACTTGCTTTCCTTAACAACTTTCTTTCCTTACCTTAAATGTCTTTGAAATCTCGTTTAGGGCCATCAAATACTATTTCTTACTTATCAAAACATCCTATACCTCATGCCCTTCGTTGGCCTATTCGTTGTACGTTAACGGAAAATTTCCAAGGTGTAACAACCACCTGATCAGCTGGTCATATGATGATACGATGATGATTACTTATCAAAACATCCTATACCTCATGCCCTTAGTTGGCCTATTCGTTGTACGTTAATGGAAAATTTCCAAGGTGTAACAACCACCTGATCAGCTGGTCATATGATGATACAATGGTGATGATGATGATGCCTATTGAGGCCAATACGATACGATGGGATGCCCACAGATAGTTCATGGATATCATAATCTGTAAAGACATATATCGCAATGTAACAACACATCTCTAATCTTCGACAATTATGTCCATCATTACCCGCCGTCAAGGCTACTAAAATGTTACACAACGATATGAACCGGTAGGGTTATGAAACGTCTAACTGTACATACATGTCTACGAGCCTCTACATAGATTACAAGTGACCATGAAGACTGATATCAATAGACTGCAGCTCCGAAGTAAGTGGAGCGCTCCTGAGATTACGCTATTGAAGCTCCTATGGATCAAAACCATCTACCTGTCTACCAGCGGGCATGAGCGCAGCGTCCATAAGAAAGGACGTTAGTACGAACAGTGTACTGAGTATGTAAGGCACGAATAATAATATAGTAAGAGATACCGAACATGAAAAATAACATAATGAGAAATAAAAAGCATAACATGAGGTAAGGAAATAACCTGTACATATGATTGCCTCTTAAGGCAGATACCATGCATGCTTAGCTTTCTTTTAAAAAATACATTCCTCATATATATATATAAATAATAGTGCTGCGGAACGTGCAGCCCGATCCATATATCATATCATCATATATATATATATATATATATATATATATATATATATATGTATATATATTGACGCAGAACGAACGGCCCGATCCATTTATCCATATATCCCGCGTCCGGGCATCCCGCCTTCGGGAGGATATCATAATATACCAACTAATCAGGTTGCCATGCGTCTATAACGCCTCACCTTCCTCCCATAACCCCATATATATATATATATATGTGTGTGTGTGTGTATATGTATATATATTATAACATAAGTAGCATGCATAAGAACCCAAAGAACACTATGACTCTATCGGAGTGACGTAAGGTCGGTAACCTCCGATTATATTATGGAATAATCATCAGTGCTTTATCTCACCTTGAAGGAACAATTATTATAAGGTGAGATCAACAACAATGAATAAAATCGAGAAAATCATGAAATAACTCAATATTCTCATAATAACATTGAAATCATAAACTTGGAACCTTTAAACATAAAATCATCATTATCATTGTAATCATCATAGAAACATTCTCATCTTTAACATCATGAGAAGCTTTAAGAATCATGAACTTCTAGCTTTTGAAAACAAGGAGGTTATGGAAACATTTATGGAATCATAACATAGGAATCATGCCTTTGAAAGAAAGGGACGAGCCTTAACATACCTTTCGGTCGCCTTAGTCTTTCAACGTTTATTCTTCCAAGCTCGCAACTCTACACGTAACCATCCATATTATCATTAGGCTCAATATCATACACTTGTCTCAAGCATTCAAATGAAATCTATTTAGAATCTGCCGAAATTCGGGCAGCATCCCCCCATATTCCTTTCCTCCTCTAAATACCAAAACAACTCCCAAACAATACCAACATCAACAATAATATCAATACCAATATATTCCATAAAACATCCCACACGATGTTTCTCCAATTTTCAAACCAACCATGACAACATCCATAATATCATAATCAAAGAATTATATTCAATTTAATCTCAAATTAATCCAAAATTCTCTTTCAAACTCACTTCATGGCCATCAACTTCAATTCAACTCTTTATGACTTTTCTCCTATGATTCTTTACTTTCTAAAAATTGCTAAACCTTTACATTATCTCAATCATGTAATAATAGTAGGAAAAACATATCTTATAGTGGAAGAACTTCACTTTATTCACCCCTTTCCAAGACTAAGTTCATCACGACCTTGAAGAAAAACAAGAACAATCATCTTCCATGAATTTTCTTTGAGATTTTGATGTTGATATTCTCTCTTGATGATATGGAAAGGTTGTGAAAGATTATGGAGGGTTATGGAGTATTATGAAAGTTTATGAAAATTTATGGAGAGTTATAGAAGGTTATAGAACCCTCAAGAGTTCTCAAGAATTCTTTAGAAATATGAAGGATGAGAAGATGGTGAAAATGATGAAAATTAATGGGTTAGAGGGGTATTTATAGGTGTGTGTTGGGTCGGGTTACTGTAGCAGTGTTTTTCTGCTCCATCCGCCTAACTTGTAACGTCCATAACTCCCTGCTCCGATGTCGCATTAACGAATGGTTTATTGCATTAGAAACTAGATTCGAAGGACTTCACTTTAGGCTTTTGAAATGATATAAAATACTTATATACCCGGAGATATACCCCTCCAAATTTGACCCAAAATTGTGCTCAGAATTCTGCCAACTTTTTCCAAATTTTCGATAAATATATATATATTTTCTCCGCTTTGCTTGGTCCTGCAATCTTATACATGATATTTATCATTGATCATACTTGATAATAGTCATTTCCTTTGGTTCCAAGGTTGTCTTTGACGGTTACGACTTACGAGATCATAATTCATCCTTTACTTCATTGTTACGTACTTCCCATAGCTTGTACCTTTCAAAACTTTATGGGACGTCTCCGATACTCCATTAATACAGTGAAGTATGTGGTATGCTCATGATCTGAAAGTGCGAGGTGTAACAGTTCAGACCCTTAGGCTATCTTCTCAACGCTTGCACAGGAGCACTCCAAGAGTTAAAAGTTCACTTGTATGATTCTTTTGTGTACATTTAGGCATAGCGGGGTACTGTCCCATCCTTATTATGTTATGCACTCCAGTAGAGGCTCGTAGACGGATAAGCGCAGTTAGATGTTCTATGAGCTTCTCTGTTATATCCCGCATTTTTGTGCAATTGGATAATTCAAGACAATCGCGGGAGGACATCAAGCAATGCCATATTTTCATTTTTGTTAAGCATGTGAATGGCTCATGAAGAATTTGGAAGCGGAGTTAATAAGAAAGGTTAAGGGCATAAGAGGGAAATTCGCACGACGCCTCATAGAAATATAAAGGAAGGCGAAGGGTAAATTTGGAATTTGGAAAATAGTTTTATGAATTACAATTTGGCATGGAAGAAAAATATTTGGGCTTGGAAAAAAACTTTTAAAAAAGAGAAGGCCCAACCGGCCATGGACATGGGCTTAGCCCATGTGGGATTTAATTTGCACACTTTAAAAGATGACTAAGTCATCTTAATTCACAAAATTCTCTAGAAATTTCAAGAATTGAAGAACAAGAAAAAGAAGGAGAAAACCCTCCAACCTTTCGGCCAAGAGAGAAATCAACAAAACCTTGGCAAAAATTTCTTCAAAAATTGTTTTTCTACCTATTTGAGGGCCCTTAGCAAGGTGGAGTATCCATTGGAGCAAGAAAAATTCATATTCATCCAAGTCACAAATTCTAGTTAAGTGAAGAAATAAGGAAAAAGGTAAGAATTCATTCCCTTCTACATGTTATGGATATTGGTGCATGTTGTAGTGTACAAAAATGGTTGAAATTCATGGAGAATAAGAATATGTGCATGGCCGTGCATGCCTATATGTGTGGAGGAATTATGTTTTAACTATTTTATCTAGTGTTAGTTGTTATTGTTATGGATATTATGTTGAGAATGGAAGTTGAATAATTTTGGAGAGGTTGCGATTGTGTATACATGATGTTAGCCGTGAGTGTGGTGTATGTGGTAGCCGTGTAGAATTGTTGAGGTGTGGAGGAAAATGAGTTAATTTTATTTAGTGTTTTGGTTGTTGTTGTGTTGTGGGTACTATGTTGCTAATTAATGCATAATAATCTTGTGAAGTTGTAGAGGTTGGAGACTTGTGATTGAAGTATTTAAATTGAATATTATGTTCTTGTATGCATGAAAGATAATGTTGTTAGTATGGTGTTGTTGGCATATGAATTATAATGTTCTTATTGGAGTTGGAAGGTTTTGAAGGAAATAGTATATTGATTGAGTTGTTATAATGTAACTTGGATTGAATATGGAAATTGTTAGAATGGTTGTTGATATTATGTTGTTAGTTTGGCCGGGTTGAATTCCCGGATTGTTGTTGATTGAAATTGGCCAAGTTGAATTTGGTGGAATGGAGTATTTACAGGGGAGGTGCTGCCGAAATTTCGGTAGCCAAGTATTATTTTAAGAATTCAATTCTAGAGGCACTAATCATTCTTGGTAAACAGGACCAATTTGTAGATTCTGGCGGATTTGCGACTTGAATTTGGAGTGGCATAAGGAGCGAAAAGAGGTATGTAAGGCTTTACCTTCCTTTCTTGGCATGCCCTAGACGTAGTAGGGTTGGACACGGGCCTCGGGACCATCCCTTTCCTCGAAATCCAAGATTGAAATTAGTTACTATTCATTCAGTAGAATTGAACTAGAGATGGTGCAAAATGTTGAAAAAACTTCCTAAACCTCTAGAACTTGCATAAATAAGACCCGATTACCCTAAAATTCTCATAAGTAATGTCATGAAATATATTATACGTAAATTGTGTATGCCGCCTCATTAGACCCGAGGTGGACCCATTGGTTCCGAATTTTCTTCATTGGTCCATTTATCAAACGATGAATGTTGTAACCATTCTAGTCGAAATATTTCTGTGGTGATCATAACGAAGATAATAAAGAAGAGAATATGGTTAAGACGAGTATGATAAGAATGATTCCACGACTAAGAGTTTCCGAGTTAGGAATTCAATATGAGTATGAAAGTGTCCAAGAAGTTTTTGATTTCGGCTTATTTTATTATGACTCTATCTCCCAAAGATTCTAAAGTGTATGAATAAATGTTTTATAAGGCTTATGATCTTATCCCATGCTTCTCGTAATGCCATCCTTCCTTGATAGTCTCACCTTATGATTATTGTTCCTCCAAGGTGAGACATGATGATCATGATTACGCCATAATGTAATCGGAGGTCACCGACCTTACGTCACTCCGATAGAGTTGTAGCTTTCACTTGGGCTCTCATGCATGCTTCATATTTACACATGATTATTTTATGACACCGTGCCGTCCAACGGGCGGCCGGGCAGACACACCACTGCAGTGGGCAGATTATACCCCGGACGCGGGAGGCCTGGACGCGGGCTCATTACACCGTACCTACATGGGCGGGCAGTTTATTTTATATATTTACGCAGTTTTCTTTTAGTCGCGCATGCATGGCATCCGCCCCAAGGGGGCACTCAGATAACAGATTACTTCTTCATCCTATGGTCTGTTTAGAAAACAATCCACCGTACCTATATGGTCGGGCAGTGATACACCGCACCCTCATGGTCGGGCAGTTTACTTGCAGTATCAGTACAGTACTCCAGACAGTAAGGTTAATTTGCATAATATTCCCAGAGTAGACAAATAGAGACACAGGTTATGTCACTTTCCTATGTTGTATTTTTTTTATATTCTTGGTATGATCTTGTGATATTACTTATGCCTTACATACTCGGTACACTACTCGTACTGACGTCCCTTCTCGCGGACGCTGCGTTTCATGCCGCGCAGGTAAGCAGGTGGACGGACTTGATTCCTAGGGGCTTTCCCGAAGATATATTGAAGTGCTCCGGTTGTTCGGAGCTCCGGTTTAGTGGTACTACTTTTGTGTACATATGCGGGCACGGCAAAGATCCGACCCTTCTCATTACTTTATGTATTTTGTTTAGAGGCTCGTAGACGGATATGTTCGATGTGTGCTTTGTATAATGTTTATTCCCCGTCGATGTATATTAAGTCAAGTAAAGTTTATTAATACATGTTCTTAATAGTGTTGATAATGATAATGCTCAAAAGAATAAGTAAAGATAATTTATATGTGGCCCATTAGTAGCAAGAGAATGATAAGAACTAAGGGGTGCTCGGTACAAGTATCGGGTACCCGTCGCGGCCCCTAGTTGGGTCGTGACATTCTCAGTCCATACTGTGATTCAGTACGGTAGCGCATGTATATATCCTATGGGCTTGGGTCCCTTCCATCTTATGATATTTATTAGTTAGCATTATGGACCACATTCAGGTATGATTATAGAGATGCATGTATGTATTGTGGTGCTCAGTAGGTTAGCTCCGGGTACCTGTCATGGCCCTCCGGTTGGTTCGTGAAAAAAGTGATATCAGAGCAGTTCGTCCTGGGCTGTCTACAAGCCGTGTCTAGCAGAGTCTTATTTATGTTATAAAGTGCACCACACTTATAAATAGGAGGCTGCAGGACATTTAGGAAGATTGCCTTTCTTTCTGATCTTAGATCGTGCAATAGAGCCATGTTATGAGGGTTCCCTTTTCCTGACCATATGTTATAATTTCAGTAATGCCCGTGACGAGAAAAGCTTCAGCGGCCCAGAAGGGCAAGTCAGTGGCAGGTAGGAGAACTGGTCGGGTAACATCTGTTGATGTTGAGGAAGGCAAGTCCCAGAATGAGGTTCCATCTCAGACCTCTCATACTCCATCCGTTCCAAAGAAGCATAGAGAAGCTCTAGCCCTAGCTACAGCTCCAGCTCCAGCCCTAGCTCCAGCTCCAGCTCCAGCACCCCCAGTTCCTCCATCGGATGCCTCAGGCTAAGAGATGTGAGAGGCTGTTCAGTTGTTGACCCAGTTAGTGGCCGCTCAGGCCCAACGTCAGGGTATGAGTTATGGTGATAGAGTTGTTAGTGCCAGGGTTTGAGATTTTATTAATTTAGACCCTCCAAAATTCTTTAGATTGAAACCAGATGAGGACCTATAGAATTTTATAGATGCAATGCTGAGGACATGGCGGGTGATGCATGCTTTAGACACTGAGTCAGTAGAGTTGGCTTCCTATAGACTACGGGATGTTGCTGTTCATTGATATGAGTCTTGGGTGTCTTCTAGAGGGATTAATGCACCCCTACCCATATGGCAAGAGTTTACAAATGCCTTCATTCGACATTGTTTTCCACTAGAGATTAGACGGGCCCGTGCAGATAAGTTCCTGAACCTTAGACAGGGAAGCATGAGTGTTCGGAAGTACAGTCTTCATTTTAATTCATTGGCTAGATATGCTCTATCTATGGTAGCTGAGATGGAGGATCGTGTTTATCGATTTGTAAGTGGATTGGGACTACGTTTAATTGATGACTATATGATGGCTTCCTACTAGACAAGTACGGATATTTCTCGCATTCAGGCACACTCTCAGAACCTAGAGGCTCGCAAGCAGCAATGGAGGGCTGAGCGTGAGCATGATAGGGGTCAGAGTAAGAGGGCCAGATCTTCAGTTTTTGTCAGTGAGTCTAGAGGTGGTCAGAGGCAGCAGTTCTCTCGGCGTTCAGCCTATTCAGTGGCTAGTACGCCTTCACAGTTTCCAGGACCCAAGTTTGATAGACCCACTCATTTTGAGCTGGCCCAGTGTTTTAGGGCTTCCAGTTCCCATATCAGGAGTGGTTCTAGTCAGATGAGGCCATCTCTACCGCGATATAACCAGATATTTATTATACATGTGGTCGGCCAGGCAACATTATGCGAGATTATTCCTTGAGAGGTGGTGGAGGTATAGTTTAGCCGGCAGGGACAGCAGCTGGCTCTTCGACATCTGTACGCCCCCCTGGGCAGGGTTCTCAGACACCAACCGATCGTGGTAGAGGCAAAGGTGGAGTGCCCAGTTTGAGCGGTCCTCAGAACCGCATTTATGCATTGGTTGGTCGACAGGATCTAGAGTCTTCACCTGATATTGTTACAGGTATATTATCAGTATCTTCCCATGATGTATATGCATTGATAAATCCAGCTTCTACATTATCGTATGTTACTCCTTTTATTGCTGGCCAGTTTAAGGTGAAACCTGAGTCGATCAAACCTTTTGAGGTGTTTACACCCGTTGGTGATCCAGTGATAGCTCGACGGGTATATAAAGATTATGTGGTTATAGTTTGTGATCTTCATACTATGGAAGATTAAATTGAGTTGGATATGGTAGACTTCGATGCTAGCAGTTGAAGGACTTATTTGAGAAAGGTTTTATTAGGCCTAGTACATCACCGTGGGGAGTACCAGTGTTATTTGTTAAGAAGAAAGATGGCACCTTGCGAATGTGTATTGACTATAGGCAGTTAAATAAGGTAACAATAAAGAACAAGTATCCACTCTCGAGGATTGATGATTTGTTTGATCAGTTGCAGGGTGCTAAATGGTTCTCGAAGAAAAATTTGAGATCAGAGTATCACTAGGTGAGAATTAGAGAGGCTGATATTCCAAAGACGGCTTTCAGAACCAGATATGGTCACTTCGAGTTTCGCGTAATGTCGTTTGGGTTGACTAATGCACCAGCGGTATTTATGAATTTGATGAACAGCGTATTCACACCCTTACTAGATCTGTTCGTGATTGTGTTGATTGATGATATTCTGGTAAACTCTCGATCAGATGCAGAGCATGCAGATCATTTACGTGTTGCCCTTAATGTTCTTCAAGCTCGGAAGTTGTATGCAAAGTTCTCTAGATATGAGTTCCGGTTGAACACTGTGACTTTTCTGGGCCATATTATTTCAGCTGACGGTATCCAAGTGGATACGTAGAAGATTAAGCCGTGAAGACTTGGCCGAGACCTACAACACCCACGGAGGTTCGTAGTCTTCTGGGCTTGGCAGGTTATTACAGAAGATTTATAGAGGACTTCTCTTCCCTTTATGCACCACTGACAAAGCTGACTCAGAAATCAACTAAGTTCTAATAGACTGATGCTTGTGAATGCAGTTTTTAGGAGTGGAAGGACAGATTGAGTTCGGGCCTGGTTCAAACACTTTCAGAGGGATCGAAAGGTTATGTTATTTATTATGATGCTTCAGGTGTTGGGTTAGGTTGTGTGTTGATGCAGCATGGTAGAGTTATTGCTTATGCCTCAAGACAGTTGAAGAAGCATGAGAAGGACTACCCGACCTATGACCTAAAGTTAGCCGCGGTGATTCATGCATTGAAGATGTGGAGGCACTACTTGTATGGAGTTAATGTTTGTATCTATATATACCATAAAGCCTTCAGTATATTTTCAAGAAAAAAGAGTTGAATCTGCGTCAGAGGCGATTGTTAGAACTATTAAAGGATTATGATGGTAATATCTTGTATCATCTAGGAAAGGCGAACATACTAGCTGATGCCCTTAGCCTCAGATCCATGAGTAGCTTATCCGAGGTTCAGCCAGATAGAAGGGAGTTAGTTGGCGAGAGCAGTTAGCGAACCTAGGAGTTCGATTGTTAGACTCGGGCAATACAGAAGTTGCTATTCAGGATTCAACAGTCTCATCCTTAGTAGCTGAGGTTAAGGAGCGAAAGTATGAGGATCCTATATTGGTTCATTATAGAGATACAGCTCCTCAGAAGAAGAAGTCACCATTTGAGATTTCCAGAGATGGAGTTCTTAGATATCGAGACAGACTATGTGTTCCTGATGTTGCAAGATTACGTCGTCAGATTATAGGAGAGGGTCATTACTCTCGCTACTCTATTCATCCGGAGTGTCACGACCCAACCCCGTAGGCCGTGACTAGTGCCCGCATTGGGCACCCAAACACATTCATAAATCCGAGTCGCAAACAGATAGCTTATACAGACACAATTATCAAACGCTGTCTCGTATTATATCAACCGTCGCAAACATATCTCAAACACAACCATATATATATCGGTCGACAAGGCTCTCAAATGGCGCAACGGCCCAAAACATATACAAATGCAAGCCGACGAGGTCGCCACGACGAACGGGATCGCCTAGAACATACATCATACAAACACAACGTGTATTTAATGGGCATAACCCACATACATGTCCACAGACCTCTAAACGTATTACAAACGAGAATCATATGACGGGACGGGCCCCGCCGTACTTCGAACCAATATATACAAATGCAACGAACGAATATATACCAAAATGTGGCTCCTAATAAGGGGAGCACTCCAAACGACGTAAGAGGGTGTCCTAAATCGGTGGATCACCAAACGTTGGTCCGTACCCGCGGGCATGAAAGGCAGCCCCCGAAGAAAGGGGGTCCGTACGAAATATGTACCGAGTATACAAAAGCGAGAAAATATAGTATGCAACTGAGTCATAATCGAAACAGAAGTACAGAAAGTAAATGCATTTCCAAAATATCAAAATGTTTACTTTCAAAATACAAATCATGCATAAGGCTCAGAAAATATGGTCGCCCGCCCGTCGATGGCGCCATAACACAGCATAACACCAGAAAGTTTCAAATCTCCGTATCCCCGTCACACATCATATCACAGCATAACGCCATACACAGCATAACACCAAATATAAGTGGAACCCGACCCTCGAGCGAGGGGCTCGGCGAACCATAATCACAGCATAACACCGGAGTATAACAAGTGCGCACGACAACAGAACCGGCCCGGGACTCGGCGAAAAAGATACAATGAATGCACGAACAGAGTCGTGAGTAACCATATGCATAAAATCATTATCTTAGACTCAAATGATAAGTAAAATGACCATACTTAGAAATCGGAGTAATAACTAAATCAGATTCTTTCAAAAGTCGTCAGGATTACAAAAAGAAGAGTCGCGGGACCCACGGACGGGTGTTAACCCGAGTCGGGCCCGCCTATGAAAAACATACTCATCATACATCATACAATCACCTACGAGCATAGCGAGGCAATCCGAGCCTTTCTGTGAAAGATACGGGCGTTCGTAGTTACGGAACTCTTTAAAAGCCAAACTTTCTATACAAAATTTGAAAATCAATTATTCCAAAGGCATAAGGACCATTATTTCATCATATCGAACATACGAATTCCAAGAAATAAATAAGAGTCATAAACATGCTCGGATTGCGAGAATCGAATTTTTTCGAGGCTCGAGTCATAGCCTATTTGAAGCTAAGGCATGCCAAAAGAAGGAAGAGTTGAGCTTTACATACCTCAAATGCTCTCCAAGCTACTCCAAACTCAAGCTAATGTCAACCTACGTCTCGGACTCCCCAAGATCTACACAACGTCATAATATGCCAGACATTATCTATAGACGTTTAGGCATTTAATTCCAAACTAACACTAAATTCTACGTAAATTGGGCAAAGATTTCCCCCGTAAATAGGCCACCCCGAGAATTTAACTCGGCCAAAATCAACAACAACAACAACAACAAAAACCAACCTAGCAACATCAATAATCAATCCGAAAGGCAATACAACATTAATAACTCTCTTTTCCATCATTCAACGACTTTCAATATATTCAATTTAACGGCTTACCTTCAAGCCAACATCAACGCTTATACATTCGAATACTAACCCGAACCTATACCAATAGTATTCAAAGACATTCTAAGCAATTCATACAACATTTCAAACAATCCAAATAATACTCCCACTCACCCGAAAACTGCCCAAACCCGAGAGCCTCAACTATAACACATTTCTCATTTCCAAATCACAATTTGCACCAACAATTCACATTCTAACAATGCTATTCTCATCAATATACAAATTACATTAAATGTACAATAACCTCCAAATCAGTCCGCAACAATTACCACATCAATTTGAGTCATTAAACTCTCATTCTCATCATGGAATTCATAACGACAACAACTAAAACATTAAGCGATATTAATTCATTTCTTGTCACATAAATGGCCTAAATTCGGCCAACACCTCCTACAAACATATGTAGATGATTCTCATTCATTTCTCCACTCTACAACAATCACAACATGCTAACTAGACTTTAATTCATTGCTTCAATACCACACAACACACACACACCTCACACGGCTATGCACTACACACACAACCTCAATTCCAACTTACTATATTTCATGATATTCATCCATTTTAACATACTACAACATGCATACAACCTTTATAACATACAAAACAAGATCAATTCTTACCTTTCTTCTTCAACTCCACACTTTGCCTAGGGTTTGCAATTGACACAACGAATGGTTGGATGACCCGAACAACGCTTCCACGCTACTTAGGGACCTCAAATTAGTGGCTTTGCATCAAAGAAATAATTTTTGGATGGCTAAAATTGGACCTCACTTTTTGCTCTCTTGGCCGAGAGTCAAGCTTGTTGTTCTTCAACTTTCTTGATTTTTTTCTAAGTGTTGTAATGTGGAAAAGATGACTACTTGATCATCTTTTGTGCTTAGATGAGTAGTGTACAAGTGTCCTTGGCCCACACATATGTTGGACCAATTAAAATTGTCCACAAATTGTGTGGGCCAACCACCACACCACACGGCCAAGGGCCTTATTTTTGCATGATTTCCAACTTACATTAATTTCAATTTTGGTCCCAAATTTTCCTAATTGTTCCATACCAACAAATTCATGAACAACTTATGTCTCAAAATAAAATCGAAGGTCAAAAGTCTCGACTTTGCATCCCGGAATGATTTTGGCCCTAACTTATTATAGTTAAACCGAATTGTCCCGATGTACAAAATACGGGATATAACATCCTCCCCCCCCTTTAGAACATTCGTCCTCGAATGTTAGATTAATCTTACGGGGTCTTACAAGCATTCGGGGGAGTTTCTTTTTCAACAATCACACACACAATTCATTCATCAAACAACATAGTCAAGTAGAGAATTTAAATTACCTGTAGGCACTGGAAACAAGTGAGGATACTTCTTCTTCTTCATTCCTCGCTTCCCAGTCATTTCTCTCTCGGTTATTATTCCGCCACAAAGACTTTAACGAAGCCACATCTTTATTCCGCAACTTTCTTACTCCGACGATCCAATATGGCTATAGGGTCGCCCTCATAAGATAGCTCCTTCCGTGACCTGGATATCATCTACGGGAAATATTCGGAGGGGTCACCAATACATTTACGAAGCATAGAGACGTGGAATACGGATGTCTTGCTCCCAAATCAGGGGCCGGGCAGATCTAACTCGTAGGCAACCTTGCCAATTTTACGAATGATCGATAAGGTCCAATATATCTCGGACCGAGCTTCCTTTCTTGCCGAATCTCATAACACCTTTCATAGGTGACACTTTAAGGAATACCCAATCACCAATCTGAAACTCTAAATGTCGACGACGATTATCTGCATGTGATTTATGTCGACTCTGAGCCGCTAACAACCTCTCCCGAATGAGTTTCACCTTATCCACTGCCTGCTGGATCACATCTGGGCCAATCAACTCAGTCTCCCCAACATCAAACCAGCCGATCGGTGACCTACACTTCTGCCATACAAAGCCTCGTATGGTGCCATACAATACCGGAGTGGTAGGGCCGTTATTATAAGCAAATTCAACCGGCGACAAATGGTCATCCCGGCTACCTCGAAATCAATAACACAAAGCCCGCAACATATCTTTCCAAAGATTCGAATAGTGCGTTCGGCTCCGTCCATCGGATCGGGGATGGAATGTTGTGAGACTCACTGTGTCCCCAATCCTCGCTGAAACGATCTCCGAAATGGGCCGTGCGGGCACCTCTATCGGAGATAATAGATATGGGAACTCCATGAAGTCGCACAATCTCCTTAATATAAAGCCTGGCATAATCCTCAGCTGAGTAGGCAGCCCGGACCGGAAGAAAATGGGCTGATTTCGTCAGCCGATCAACAATAACCCAAATGGAATCATACCTCCGTGGAGCGCGAGGTGCGGTAATAAAGTCCATATTAATGATTTCCCACTTCCACGACGGTATCTCCATCTCCCCGTAATAACCCACCGGCTTCGGTACTCGATCTTAACATCGCCGACAATTCGGGCAACGAGCGACGAACCCTCGCTATATCTCTTTTCATACCATCCCACCAATATAAACATCTGAGATCATGGTACATCTTCGTCGACCCTGGGTGAACAGAATAACGGGCATAATGTGCCTCGCTCATAACCTGTCGCCGCAACCCTGCAACGTCAGGTACACATAATCTGCCCCTGTGTAACAGTGCTCTATCGGATGTAAGCTCGAACGGGGTCTTTTCCTTTGCCAGGGCTGTATCTCTACATCGTGCGAATAGGATCTTCATACCGTGCCGCTTAATATCTTCAAATAGAGGATTCAAAGAATACCCCGAACAGAAACCTCAATATCTCCAGAATCAGCCAAACGAACCCCAAGACTAGCCAACTGATGGATCTCACGAACCATTTCCTTCCTCTCTGATGGCATGTCTGCTAGGCTGCCCATAGACTTATGGCTGAGTGCATCCGCCACAACATTAGCTTTCCCCGGATGGTAGAGAATATCAACATCATAATCTTTCAGCAACTCTAACCACCTCCTCTGCCGCAAGTTCAGCTCCTTCCTTCGTTTAAAGATGTCTGGAGGCTCTTATGATCTTTATAAATATCAACGTGAACACCATATAAATAATGTCTCTACATCTTCAAAGCATGAATCACCGCGGCCAGCTCTAAATCGTGAGTAGGATAATTTTTCTCGTGCTTTCTGAGCTGCCGGGAAGCATAAGCTATCACCCTGCCATGCTGCATCAACACACACCCCAAACCAATACCAGAGGTATCACAATAAATCACATAGCCGTCCGGTCCCTCGGGAAGAGTCAGAACTGGAGCCGTAGTCAACTTCTCTTTCAAAGAATCGGAAGCTACGCTCGCAAGCATCCGACCACTGAAACTTAGCTCCTTCCGAGTCGACCTTGTCCAAAGGCGCGAAATCGAAGAAAATTTCTCTACGAATCTCTCCTGTAATAATCGGCCAATCCCTGAAGCTACGCACCTCGGTCGGCGTCGTAGGTCTAGGCCAAATCTTTATGGCCTCAATCTTCCGGGTATCCACCGGATGCCATCGGCCCAATAATATGTCCCTTAAATGCCACCGAAGTCGCCCGGAAATTCACATTTTGAAAATTTAGCATATAATTTCTGGTGCTGAAGTGTGCCAAGTACCGTCCTCAAATGATCTGCATGTTCTGCTTCTGATCGAGAATAAACTAGGATGTCATCAATGAACACAATCACGAACATATTTAAGAACGGTCTAAATACCCTATTCATCGTGTCCTATAAATACGGTTGGAGCATTAGTCGCCCAAAAGACATCACTCGAATTCATAAGTGCCCGTATCGGGTCCGAATTCGTCTTAGGAATATCGACCTCTCGTACCCGTACCGATGATAGCCCGACCGTAGGTCTATCTTCAAGAAACACTTGGCACCACCGCAACCGATCAAACAAATCATCAATCGGGGAGGGGATATTTATTCTTGATGGTTACCTTATTCACCGGTAATCAACGCACATCCGCGCGATCCATCCTTCTTCCTCACAAACAATACCGCGCTCCCAGGTGATGTCTTGGGCCGAATAAAGCCCTTATCTAATAAGTCTCTCACCGCTCCTTCAACTCCTTCCATTGCGCGGTGCCATTACGTACGGAGGAATAGAGATAGGCTGAGTATCGGCAACAAATCAATAGCAAACTCTATCTCCCGCTTGGGGGGGAAGACCTGGAAGCTCATCTGGGAATACATCTAGAAACTCATTAACGACTGGGACTGACTGAAGGGTCGGAGCCTCTGCTTCTAAATCATGAACACGAACCAGATGATAAATATAGCCTTTTCGATCATTTTTTTCTTGCCTTGAGGTATGAAATAAACTTACCCCTCGGCAATCTTGTATTACCGCCCATTCTATAACGGCTCCCCGGAAATTGGAAACGGACTATCTTAACGACAATCAACATTAGCATAACAAGAAGCTAGCCGACCCATACCCATAATCACGTCAAACTCGGTCATATCTAACTACCGCATCCGCCTTAGTACGGCGGCCACAAATAATTACCGAACGAATCTCTATAAACTCGGGGCTATAACGAATCCCCTCTTCGGTGTAGCTACCTCAAAGGGCTCTATTGGCTCGTATTATATCCCAATTTTATTAGCAACAAAGGGGAGAAATATATGATAATGTAGAACTAGGATCAATCGGTGCATACACGTCTCGAGAAGACCGATAATATACCCGTAACGACATTAGGCGACGCCTCTGGTCTGTCCCGGCTGGCCAATGCATAAATGCGGTTCGAAGGATCGCTAGGCCAGGGACTCCGCCACGACCCCCGGCCGCCGGCCGCGGCATACCTCGCCCCGCGGCCTACGCGCCTCGCCCGCGCGGGCGCGCGCCTACCGAGGATGAAGATGAACCACCGGCCGACCCGGTGGTGGGCCGAGCCGCACCGCCCGCACCACCGCCCCAATCGGACAATCTCTCATCGGATGGCCCCGACGGCCACAGTAAAGCACGCACGTGGCACGAAAACACTTTCTCCAAGGTGTCTTGTCTCCCACGGTGGGAACACGGAGGTTCTGGGGTCTCGTCGGCTGCCCCGTCTCCAACCGCGCGAAAATCCTGGAGCTGGCCGGCCCCCGAATATCCCGCACCCCCGATCTCTCCGCGTGAGCCGTGGGGTGTACCCCGTCCGGGCGTGAGGGATATCCGCTCTCCGGGCCGGCCGCTCGAGGGCCGCCCCGAAAATCCCCGAATACCCGGATGATCTAGCCCTACGGCCGGCCCCCGTCATCAACCTATCGGATGGTGCCCTCGCGTCGTCCTCCATGCCCTGGGCGTGGGCCTGTATACGGGCAATATCCATACAGTCAGGCCGCCAACACTAAGCATGTCACGACCCGCCCGTGGGTCGTGATCGGTGTGCCTGGCTTAGGACCCAAACAAACTTACAAACCGCATTGTCATATTAGGGCATATCCCGATTTAACGTATATGATTCATACCGCAGTCGATAGCGGACATCACACAAATACCGAAACGAATGCTATCCTAAGCGTTGCCGAGAATCATCATACCAAAATCAAAAGCGGCGGAATGCACATCGCGGACATACACATACGTACAAACATGTGGGCCATATCGGCCATAAACGACGGGGCCGCTTAAGGACGCAAATCGGGAATCATATACGAACAAACGGGACCCATGACCCACAAATATGACTACGAGGCCTCTACGAACGAACGAACGTACAAACATATGACGGACGAGGCCACCGCCGTGCCGAAGTCACGAATGTACGAGAATATGCATAGCAAAACATATATACCAAATGCGGGCTCCGGATCGGGGAGCACTCAAAGTAGCGAGAATAGGTAGCCTAAGCCGGAGGATCACCCAATCGAGCGTGCGCCACTGCGGCATGAAAGCGACCCTCGAAGAAAGGGGTCGATACGAAAGAAGTACTGAGCATGTAAAGCAGGAGGTACAGCAATCCAAATCATGACTGGAGTCAGAAGATACAAAAACAAATACAGAAGTAACAGATCAAACCTGTGCGGAATGCAAATGTACAGAATGCAAATAAAAGTCATGCATAAGGCTCAGGAACGTGGTCACCCCCTGACGCTGGTGCCACAACACATCATACTCCAGAAGATTTCAAATCTCCGTACAAACTCCGAACACATCATAACATCACACACATCAAATCATCAGAACATATCAGATGCCATATCACATCATAACACCATAAACGGTAACCGGCCCTATGGTGAGGTCTCGAAAACCGTACATCATCTTATGCCGAATATGTCATAATGCGCACGATCACGAGGGCCGGCCCGGCACCGGCGAACGCGATTAGTTATAATAATTGGCACGAGCGGAGTAGTGCAGAAACCATATGCATATCAAAAGTAAGTTCCAGGACTCGACACATAATTTCATATACGAACACATTAGGATCAGAAGGCTCAAAATGAGTATCGAGTTAATCAGAATAAATATACAAAAGTCGCGGACTTTTAAGTTATCAATTTTTCAAAAAATACATCGTAGGTTATTCTCGTAAAATTTAGTATCATTCATACCGAAGAACGTTCAAATAACATTATAGGGCATTTCAAACGGACCTTAGAGTCATAGGCAAATGTTTCCTTTTCATATCATACGAAAATGAGACAAACAAATCAAATAAGGGAATTCTCGGGACTTGGGGGCCCACCTCAGGTCAAGTCGAGGCGGCGGGCATGAATTGCAAACATTAGGATCCCTAAAGTCCTCTATGAGAGTTTCGAGCGATTCGGATACATTTACGAAGTTATGGAGGTTTAAGCATTCTTTCAACTAAATGCAAAGATTTTAGTTCAAATCCGCTGAATGAATAGTACTCAAAATCAAACTTAGATTTCCAAGAGCAGAATTATCCCCGAGGTTCCGATCTTAGCCTAGTATGACTAGGACATGCCAAATGAAGAAAAGGTAGGCTTTACATACCTTATGGGCGCCTTATGCTCGCTTAAACTCAAATCCTGTTTGCTCCAAAATCTACAAATGGTCATGTTTACCAATTAGCAATTTCAAGCCTTTAGAACTTGAATATTAACTTTATACTTTTCTACAAAAATTTGGGCAGCATCTCCCCTATACATACCACATCCCCGATATTGAACTCGGCTCCAAACATCAACAACCAAACCAATAACAATAACGATCACCACAAAACACAACATGAACTAACTAGTCCTCTTTCCAACATAGTACAATAACTCTCATTTCCAACCTCACGTTTCCAAACCAATCTCAATGTTTTCACATTCATTACTAATCAAGATCATTACAATACGATTTGGAAGCATTTTATATCATTTACGCAAACTATTCACAAGATATACAAAATATACAAACTTTCCACCAAAACCATAATTCATCCAAACTTCTACAAATGCAACAAAACTACAAAATTGTATTGCCTCCTTCCAAGTTCATTAACCATAACACTAATTCACATTCTAAAATCTTACTTTCATGATTATATAAAAACTATATAAAAATCATGTAATTCCCCATAATAACCTACAACCATTCTCAACACCAACTTGATTCATTAAACCTTTCTTTACATCACAAACATCGCGACATAACACACAACTAACAACTAAATAAAATTTAATTCACTTCCTTCCCCCTACACCATGGCTCACGGCCATGCACCACTCCACACACACGCACGGTTTCACACACATGCATCACAACTTTATAATTCTCTTCTAATTTCAATCCTTGCAACATATATACTTATTCCATAACATAAAAACATAGAAATCTTACCTTTTCCTCAATCTTCTCAACTTGACAAAGTTTTCAAATTGATGAACCAAGTGCTCTTTCTTCCAAAATAGCTACACCAAGTTGTAAAGGACCCTTGAATTGGTGGAAATACCACAAGAAAATAATTTTTGGAGAAAGATTTTAAGGAGTCAATTTTTCTATGGCCAAAGCCGTATAGGCTCTTTTCTTTTCTCTTCTTTGTTCTTGTTCTTGCTTTCTAATTTTTTCTTGAATCTTCTATGAGTTTATGACTCATATATAGTCCTTGCATTAATTTGCCACATGGAAATTAATTAAAATTATGGGTTGGGCCATGTATGTCAACATTACCCTCACTTTTGGGCCTATTTTTCCTTTTTATTCCTTTGAGCCCAATTGGTTAAAATTCTTGTTTTGTAATTCCCAAACTAATTTCAAAATTCCAATTTTCCCTTGGCCTTCCTCCGTATTTCCACACCACTATTTTTCATGAACAACACACACATATCTTAATCCCGATCAACATATGACCTTATTCTTTACAAATCGAAATTATTTCGCATTTTCCGAATATGCTAAAATGCGGATATAACATCCTCCCCGCACCAGAACATTCGTCCTCGAATGTTCTATTAACTACTATAGGCCTCACAAACGTTTCCGGGGAGGTCCTCTTACTAACTACATACTCGTATTTGATGCGAACACTTGTAAGGGCATACGTTTTCTAACTCCTCTTTATCCTCGTCCGACGTTACCATATTCGGGTTATTCGGAATCCTTATTAGTCTAATGGCTCGTACAATCTCAAATAAGATATATGGCGAACAGAATCTTCATCAGAACCAGAAGATCAGACGGATGTCAGACGGAGTCATATCCGAATCGAAATACGAACGTAGCATACGTTATATCAAGCGATTCGTAATCGAGCCGGACGCATAGGAGCATATCGGACAAACCCATAATCGAGTCGGATGTGCGAACTATATCGGATAGATCCGCGGTCGGAGTCGGACGTATGGAAGTATGCCCGGACGCATCCGTGATCGAGTCGGACGTACGGAAAGTATCGGACGGTTGTAATCGAGTCGGACGTACGAGACGTATCGAGACGAACGTAATCGGATTCGAAGTACGGTACGATAGACGGAGCCATCAAAAATCAAAGGCGCAAAAGTATAACAAATAATTTTGATTAGAATCGGGACACTTCCACTAATGCTTGATGATTTATGAAAACTTCCCCCGACGTTTCATTACTCACTCTAGTCTTTGTACCTTGAATCATTTCGTCGAAGCATCCAATTGGCTATAGCGAATAAGTCTGTATCCTTATGGAACACTCTTTACCTCGTACAATAGCCTTTAGGCCCCTTTCTTACTTTCTTATACCTATGCACATACCCTTTCCTCAAGATAAGGGCGTTTCCCTCTCTCAACCTTCCACCTTCTTTTGCGTTTAATTTGCCACGCTCCGTTTAGCCTACCTCAACCATACTTTCGTAGCTAGTCCTACCTCAACATATCATCTCAACTTACCTTACATCTTACCCCAATTAATTTATAATACCACAGATATGCATCTTTCATTTACCACCTTAGCACACTTCCCATGGGGTCACCCATCCCGTAGAATTGCCGGCGGCCTCACGACGCTTAACCTCGAAGCTTTAAGGCATTTTAGTATCTTAATGCTTGGATAGTCACGTCCACTCCCCCACACGACCTTTGTCACATAATTCTAGGGCAAATCGGGGTCTTAGTAAATTTTCGGACAGTTTTCATAACGGGTCCCGCCCCAATCTAAACCATACAATTACCGTACGCCGCCACGAATCTTCAATATTCACTTTCGTCTAGGGTTTCTAGATTTATGCCGTGACGGGGACCCTCGGTCGCCCTTACTTTTAACCGCGGGTCTTTGATCCTCTTAAATTTCTCTCGTTACGAGTATTGAATAATATTCTACAGAAATCACACACATAGGAAATTCTAGAAAACTCATATACTTATAAATGATCAATCTCGGGTCTGACCTGGGGAGCTGCCGGGAGAAGTATGTCCATCATCATCCTCATCTGTCTGCCCCCCACTTATCTGGCCCCCGCTATTACCCGCATCTGAATCGGAGGAGTATAGATAACCAGGCGATTCTGGTTCCGCGATGACCGGGACAAAGGACGAGTCCGTAGCACTCCCCGAGGTGGCTTTGTCGACACGGTGCTCCATCACGGGGAGCGCTGGCATATCCCCGGAAGTCTCCTCCTCCGTTGTCCCCGAAGAATGCTCCGATGGGTCTGTGTCATAACTATCCTCCTCCCTGGAGGTAAGAAACTCTGGAGGAGTCATCGCCGGATCCTCCGAGGGATGCAGATCATAGCCGCCCCTCCGTAGAATCCTCTCGCTTCTGGGGTCGAAACTCCGGAGGAGTTGTGGGCGGGTCCTCCGACGGATCCGTATCATGCGCTTGTCCTCCGTGGGATCCTCCGAAGGGTCTGTCTCAATCGAGTAGCTGGGGCTCTCGCTTACTCGGTCTCGTGATATCTGGGGCCTTCTTAGCACCCCCATCCCCATCGTCGGAAGTCGTCCTCTTCATTCTTTGTCAATCTACAATCACTGGGGAAGGATCGAAACAATTTTTCCAAAATATCGACGCAATCGCTCTCTTTTCGGAGCCTCGGCCGAGTCACGGCAATTCATTGGGAGGAACCATCCTAACATTACGGCTTTATCGCACGATCTAAGATCTAAAGAAAGGAAACATCCTAAATGTCTCGTAGCCTCCTCCACATTTATAGATGTGGTGCACGACACACCGATAAACGGACTCTACTAGACACGACTCAGACATTCCGACGACAAACCGCTCGATACCACTTGTCACGACCCGACCCAGGTAGCCGGGCGCGGTGCCCTACTTAGGCACCCCCAAACAAACTTACGAACCAGATTGTCATATTAGGTCATATCCCGATTTAACGAGATATTATTCATACGGTGGCCGATAGCGGACATCACACAAATGCGAAACGAATGCTATCCTAAGCGGTCGCCCGTGCGTAATCATCATACCAAAATCAAAAGGCGGCGCGAATGCACATCGCCCAGACATACACATACATACAAACATGTGGGCCATATCGGCCATAGCAGCAACAGGGCCGCTTAAGGACGCAAATCAGAATCATATACGAACAAACCGGACCCATAAACCACAAATATGACTACAGGCCTCTACAAACAGAACAGAACGTACAAACATATGATGGGACGGGGCCACGCCGTGCCCGAACGATCACAAATGTACGAATATGTATAGCAAAACATATATACCAAATGTGGGCTCCGGATCGGGGAGCACTCCAAAGTAGCAGAGAATAGGTAGCCTAAGCCGGAGGATCACCCAATCGAGCGATCGTACCGCGGGCATGAAACGCAGCCCTCGAAGAAGCGGGGTCGATGAAAGAAGTGCGAGCATGTAAGCAGAGGTACGGCAATCAAATCATAGCTCGGAGTCGAAGCTACAAAAACAAATACGAAGTAACGAGATCAAACCTGCGGAATGCAAATGTACGAATGCAAATAAAAGTCATGCATAAGGCTCGGGAACGTGGTCGCCCCGACGGCCCGGTGCCACAACACATCATACTCCAGAAGATTTCAAATCTCCGTACAAACTCCGAACACATCATAACGTCACACACATCAAATCATCAGAACATATCAGATGACATATCACATCATAACACCATAAACGGTAACCGGCCCTATGGCAAGGTCTCGGAAACCGTAACACATCATGCGCCGAATATGTCATAATGCGCACGATCACAGAACCGGCCGAATGCCGACGAACGAAGTCATAATAATTGGCACGAGCGGAGTAGTGCGAAACCATATGCATATCAAAAGTAAGTTCGGGACTCGACACATAATTTCATATACGAACACATTAGGATCGAAGGCTCAAAATGAGTATCGAGTTAATCGTAATTAATATACAAAAGTCGCGGACTTTTAAGTTATCAATTTTTCAAAAAATACATCGTAGGTTATTCTCGGAAAATTTAGTATCATTCATCGAAGAACGTTCAAATAACATTATAGGGCATTTCAAACGGACCTTAGAGTCATAGGCAAATGTTTCCTTTTCATATCATACGAAAATGAGACAAACAAATCAAATAAGGGAATTCTCGGGACTTGGGGGCCCACCTCAGGTCAAGTCGAGGCGGCGGGCATGAATTGCAAACATTAGGATCCCTAAAGTCCTCTATGAGAGTTTCGGAGCGATTCGGATACATTTACAGAAGTTATGGAGGTTTAAGCATTCTTTCAACCAAATGCAAAGATTTTAGTTCAAATGCGCTGAATGAATAGTACTCAACATCAAACTTATATTTCCAAGAGTAGAATTATCCCCGAGGTTCCGATCTTAGCCTAGTATGACTAGGACATGCCAAATGAAGAAAAGGTAGGCTTTACATACCTTATGGGCGCCTTATGCTCGCTTAAACTCAAATCCCGTTTGCACCAAAATCTACAAATGGTCATGTTTACCAATTAGCAATTTCAAGCCTTTAGAACTTGAATCTTAACTTTATACTTTTCTACAAAAATTTGGGCAGCATCTCCCCTATACATACCACATCCCGAGATTTAACTCGGCTCCAAACATCAACAACCAAACCAATAACAATAACGATCACCACAAAACACAACATAGACTAACTAGTCCTCTTTCCAACATAGTACAATAACTCTCATTTCCAACCTCACGTTTCCAAACCAATCTCAATGTTTTCACATTCATTACTAATCAAGATCATTACAATACGATTTGGAAGCATTTCATATCATTTCTGCAAACTATTCACACGATATACAAAATATACAAACTTTCCACAAAACCATAATTCATCCCAAACTTCTACAAATGCAACAAAACTACAAAATTATATTGCCTCCTTCCAAGTTCATTAACCATAACACTAATTCACATTCTAAAATCTTACTTTCATGATTATATAAAAACTATATAAAAATCATGTAATTCCCCATAATAACCTACAACCATTCTCAACACCAACTTGATTCATTAAACCTTTCTTTACATCACAAACATCGCAACAACACAACTAACAACTAAATAAAATTTAATTCACTTCCCTTCCCCACACCATGGCTCACGGCCATGCACCACTCCACACACGCCCCACACGGTTTCACACACATGCATCACAACTTTATAATTCTCTTCTAATTTCAATCCTTGCAACATATATACTTATTCCATAACATAAAAACATAGAAATCTTACCTTTTCCTCCAATCTTCGTCACTTGACAAAGTTGTCAAATTGATGAACCAAGTGCTCTTTCTTCCAAAATAGCTACACCAAGTTGTAAAGGACCCTTGAATTGGTGGAAATACCACAAGAAAATAATTTTTGGAGAAAGATTTTAAGGAGTCAATTTTTCTATGGCCAAAGCCGTATAGGCTCTTTTCTTTTCTCTTCTTTGTTCTTGTTCTTGCTTTCTAATTTTTTTCTTGAATCTTCTATGAGTTTATGACTCATATATAGTCCTTTGCATTAATTTGCCACATGGAAATTAATTAAAATTATGGGTTGGGCCATGTATGGCCGTACCACCTCACTTTTGGGCCTCATTTTTTCCTTTTATTCCTTTGAGCCCAATTGGTTAAAATTCTTGTTTTGTAATTCCCAAACTAATTTCCAAAATTCCAATTTTGCCCTTGGCCTTCCTCCGTATTTCCACACCACTATTTTTCATGAACAACACACACATATCTTAATCCCAATCAACATAAGACCTTATTCTTTACAAATCAAAATTATTTCGCATTTTTCGAAAATGCTAAAATGCCGGATATAACAAAGCAGCTGTCAACGAAGTACTGGTCCAGCCCCACTATATATCGGTGCATCCGGTCAGTCATGTCAGCTACATATGCGGGCGCATATCCGCCGACGAATCGAACTCTCGCCGTACTCCCGGATTGCTGCCCGCTTCCAACGAGCGAATCTGTCTACTGCCCGCCCGCCTCACCTCCGGAGCGAGAAAATGAGCCGGGGAAAGCCTCGATAAACTCGCCCCATATGGTGGAGGGGCACCCTCGCCTCTAGACAGCATCCACGACTGATACCAATTGGCGCTACATCGTGCGGCCGGTATGACGCCAAATCAACCGACTCTGTCCGAAGCACTAATCAATCGCGAGGGTGTGCATACGTCGGACGAACTCATAAGGGTCCTCTCCGTGGGCTTTGACCCAAAAACTCCGGTGGGCCACGGGTCAAAAATCACGGGCCCTCGAGCGTCACCGCCGGTCGCCGATCACCGTGCTGCCTCGCCCGCCTGCTACCAATGCGGTCGATGGCCCGGCCCCGCCTCTCGCGAGGTCCCATCATCCGCCCCGGGCCGCGGACTAGAGGTACTGTGCACGCGCCGCGGGCGGCGCGTGGAGCCGCCCCGTTTGCGGCTATGGTGCTCCAAATCCCTCCGATGCGGCGGCGTAACGGGAACTAACCGTCGGAGGCACAATATCCTGGCTCAATCGGGGCACGAGCCCTAGTAGTCATCCGGGCTCGGTGGCCGGTCTCTCCGTCGCCGTAGACTTGCCCTTCTCGGGTACCGTGGCCTTCCTCGTGAGGCATCGCTCGAAAAACATAACATTCGTCAGAAAAGAGTCATCCTGATAACACAGCTCTATCGCACGATCTAAGATCAGAAGGAAAGATAACATCCTAAATGCCTTGTAGCTTCCTGCTTATAGATGTGGTGCACAACACACCGATAAACAAGACTCTACTAGACACGGTCGTGAGACATTCCGAGAACGAACCGCTGCGATACCACTACATCCACGACCCCAACCCCGTAGGCCGTGACTAGTGTGTTAGACCCCGTATTTTTATACCACGGATTATTCGTAAGTAAATCAACATAAATCCAATGACAAGATTATTGTTGGATATGAGACAAGGATTTTAATCCCTGGTTTTAGTAAGTGCACGACTTGCTTGCAATTTTATTTGGTATGGAAATATTAATGGAAATTTGAGATTAATTTACCATGATTAGATTATTAAGTCATTAGTGGGATCAAGTGGGCCCACAACATGGTCGAATTTGATTGGTGGTTGAATAAAAAGTTGACACATGTCCACTTTGTAAAGATGATATATAAGCATAAGTGGATGACTAAGTCATCACTTATACCACAAATTAATCTTGCAAGTTAGGTCTTAGTGAGAGAAGCTCTCAACTTAAAGAGAGAGAAGTTCGGCCAACGTTCACGGCGGCGCCCCTTTGTTCACGGCCAGCCCATTTTTGCCCCTTCTACACAATTAATTGGAGAGATTTGAAGATCAAGAGGAGGAAAAATATGGAGGTCATGGCTTTCTTGAAGACATTACATGGAGAAAATTAGAGCTTGTCTCTAAGGTAAGATTTAATTCTTTTCTACATGTTTTGGAGGTAGTTTAGACTTGTATAGCTTGGTAGATGTGTGTTAAATACAAAAGGGTTATGTATGTTGATGTTGAATTATAAATTGAGCCGTGTAAGGGGGGTGTTTCGAGTTAGAATGATGAATTGATTTTAGTAGCACTATGGAGGAATTAAATGGTTATGTTTAAAGTTGTGTTGTTTTATGGACATGTTGTTATCCTTGCTGAATTGAAAGGATTGAGGGTATGATTATGTTCATATGATTATTGTTGTTGTTATCATGGATTATGTGATGAGAATGAAGGAATTTAATGGTTAGAGTTGGAGTTAAATTTGTTGTGGGTTGTTGTAGGGATTATAATGATAATAATGTGATTTACTTGCATATGAATAGATGATGTAGTTGTGGTGTAGCTGCTGTAGTATTTCATTAAATTTGCTGAAAAGATTGCATTGAATAAGGTATAAGAAGTGTATATGGGCTGCTTGGTGTATTGTAAGTGTTCTTTAGAATTTCGGGCATCGCTATGTTATAGTTGGGGGCTGTTTTGATATGTTGTTGTTCTTGTTGAAATAAAAGAATTGAAGATATGGTTGTGTCCATATGTTATTGTTGGTATTTACGTGTCAACGGGGGAGAACAATTGAAAATTCGGATAGGCGAATATATAAGGGAAATCTGCGAAATTTACAGCGTAGACAAGTGCTAGTTAGGATTTAAAATTCTAAGTACTAGTAGATAATTTATGGGTAATTGATAATATTATTGTAGATATTGGAGAGGCAGAGACTTGATTCGGAAATTGATTAGCGAGCGATCGAGGTATGTAAAGCCTATCGTTCCTTCTTTCTGACATGATCCGTTTTGGGAGAAACAAAATGTATATGTATGCTTATAAAAAAAATAAAAAAAAGGATCCTATTCTTGGAGCCACTAGGATGGCTAACATCTTTGACCTCCATAAGCTATTCCATATGGCTGGGTACATATTTTATGATGTTCAAATATTCTATTTATTATGTTCTAGATGTTGTTCGAAAGAAAACGAGAAGACTAAAGCCTTTGATGAATATTTCGATATGAAAATATGGTCTTTAAGTCCCCATTTGATTTGATCCATAATGTTATCCACAAGTTTATTAGTATGAATATATGATCCACAATGATGTCCGAAAAATATTTGATATGGCCAAAGTTTGGATATGTATATTTTGGATATGCGCGTATGATTCTAAAGCTCCCTTTGAAGTGCTCCATAATGTTATTTGAAATCTTCTCAATATAAATGGTACTCGAATTTCTAAATACGACTTATGAAATATTTTCGGAAGATTCCGTATTTCGAAAGTTTGTGACTCTCTTATACTAATTCCAATTGACCCGAATTTTATTTTGAGCCTTGGATGTCCGTAAAAATATTTGGCTATTGAGTTTGAAAGAAATTTATTTATTTATTTATTTATTTATATGCATATGGTTTCCACTACTCTCGTGCCCACTACTATGATATCGTTCGCCGGTTCCGGGCCGGATTCGTTGTCGTGCACATTATGATATACTCCGGTGTTATCTTGTGTTCATAGTTCACCGAGTCCCTCGCTCAGGGCCGGGTTCCACTCATATTTGGTGTGATCTTGTGTATGGCGATATCTTTTTTGTGTATGATATGTGACGGAGATTCGAGAGATTTGAAACTTTACGGTGTTATCTTGTGTTATGGCGCCATCGACGAGCGGGCGACCATATTTCATTGCCCTATGCATGATTTATATTTTGAAGTAACATTTTGCTATTTTGGAAATGCATTTTCTTTCTATACCTCTATTTCGATTTGATCTCGTATTTGTATATTACATTTTCGTTTGCATACTCGGTACATATTTCGTGCGACCCCTTTCTTCGGGGGGCGTTTCAACGCCGCAGTGCAGTACGCATAGTTTGGTGATCCATTGTTTAGGACACCCTCTTCTGCTAATTGGAGTGCTCCTCTCATTCCGAGCTTATATTTTTGGTATATATATTCGTCCGTTGCATTGTATATATTTGTTCATGGGTACGGCGGGGCCCTGTCCCGTCATATGATTCCGTTTGTCTGTTTAAGTGCGTGGACATGTTTTGTGGGTTGTGCCTACTTCCGTACGGTTGTGTTTGTATATGTTGTGTTTGGCGATTCCATTCGCGCGCGCCCTCGTCGGCCCGCATATGTATATATGTTGTTTTGTTGGCCCTATGTGGCCTTCGTTGGTATTTTTACGTCGCCTTGTGGGGTTATTTTGGATAGTCCGTAAAACAAAGGAAACTTCGCCGAAATTTTTTCCGGGAAATTATATAAATTTGGAACACAGCCTTGTTGTACGGTCATATACTTGGATGCGTTTGATATACCTTGTGATAGCGTTGATAGGTGTGTTTGGGTGCCCAGATCGGGCACTAGTCACGGCCTACGGTGTTGGGTCGTGACAGAAGTGGTATCAGAGCGGTTTGTCCTCGGAATGTCCACAGACTGTGTCTAGTAGAGTCTTGTTTATCGGTGTGTTGTGCACCACATCTATAAACAGGAAGCTACGGGACATTTAGGGTGTTACCTTTCTTTGATATCTAAGATCGTGCGATAGAGTGACCATAGGAAATGAAATTCCTTTTACTAACCCTTGATTTACCAAGAACGCATCGACGAAGAAAGTGATCGATAATATTGGAAGCCACACGATACACGGTAAGCAATGGTATAAAAGATGTATGTCGGGTAAGGTATTTGAAGTACGATTGAAATATAGAGTTGAAGATTGAAACGGAAAGTAAACGGGGAAAGTGTAACGATGGTGCAATTTGAGTTGGACATGTGAGGTAAGTCTCGACATCTTTATACTTTTACTTGAAATTGTTAATACGTGTGGCTATGATACGATATGATATATCCGTATATATGTTGGCCCCGTGAGGCATTGTTGGTATTTCTGCGTGCGTTTTTTGGATAGTAAGAAGTACGGGAAGGAACCTACGCCCAAATTTTTCCGTAAATATAAAAGGAGAATGGGATATAAGTTCTTAATATGTCTTAAAAGTCGATACCGATAGGTAAATTATTACGTTGGATTGAAGCTCAAGAGATATCCTCCATGTCATTCGTAAGCGGCATCATCCTTATTGGGAAATTTTATTTCGAGAAAGCATATACGAACGCCGACTTCGCAATTCATTTAAACGGACCGAATACGTTCCAACCACATTTTGCTTTAGAAAAGCCTATGTTGAAGGGCAAAAATGTCCGGCGATTAAGTTTCACCTTATTGGAAGAATACAAAGCGTGTGACAAGCGCTGGGAATTTAAATGATTCGCTCATGACTCAAAAAAAAATATGGGGATAAACTATGTGAATTAAGTACTAAGAAGTTAGTTTGTGGTGCTTGTCGGGCTCTAGCTTTCTTACCGTCGGTGGTTGGAAAATACCTTATAGTAACATTTTATCAGTTCTCATCGACTAATTGGAGATGGAATTTGTGGAATAAAAACTTAAACTTGTGGGTCGTTTAGGATCATACATTTCATGTGTTGTTGGTGAAGTACTAAAGATGATCTAGGAAAAGACGAGCAACAAGACAGAACAAATATCAGAAATGACTGGTGTGATAAAAATAAAAAAGAGATAAACAGAACATGATTTGAAAATGAGAAAGGGGTTATGTAGAAATAGTGTTTTCCAAGGATACAGGAGTAGCATGAGCTTCCTCGTGCACAACGTGAAAGATGGACATAGGCGGAGAAACGAAGGAAATACTAAAGGAAGTACCCAAGACGGACGTAATTAATTGAGTATGAATATAGAATAAAAAGGGGAAACATATAGTATGGACTTAAAGATGTAGTGCGACGAAACGATAATAAGACAAGACCACTATTAAGACAAATTCGACATGATTTTGGATAAGTTAGAAGTTAGCATTTGATATACAACAAGAGAGAAAGAGTATGAGGCATAAAGAGTATCTGCGTATATGCGACTTCACCTCGGGAATAGTGAAATCTTTAAAGGACAAGGATTGTGGATTTGCGAAACAACCGATGCATTGTGAATTTATTAGAAGAAACGAGACGATATTCGTTAGGATAAAGATAGTATTATAAGAAAGCTTGGGACACTTATAATTAGAATATAAGTGCTACCTAACGGAGAATTTGAAACGACTATAAGCACTAGCTAATTGCGACCGGAATAAAGGGAATGTGGCTTCGGATAAATTGCTACATTAATTGCATTACTCGAGTACCAACCATCGATAAGATTTTGTACAATATATTGAGAGTTCTCATCGCCTCGGGATTTGGTTAAGGTTTTGCACGTGGAGAATCGAAGTTATAAATGATAAAGAAAAGGCTCCGGACATGGTGTAAGCACAACCCCCAAAGCGGGGAAGCGGGTGAAAGCAAAGTAAGTACAAATGGAAACAATTGAAGCTATAATATATCCAATATGGATACTCAAACTTCAAGTGAGATCCCAAGCTGAAATAAGTTGGTAAGATCTAAAAGCTAGCGATAAATGAACAGTAGCCAAGATGGTATTTGAGATAGTGCTGAGGATTATTGGTAAAGACCTTGGAAGATATGACATCAGAAGGTGGATGCTTATAAAAAGGAAGAATACGACAAGAGAATGGTAACGAGTAACTTAAAGGATATTATAAGGGATAGCAAGGCGATACTGGATTAGAAGTTAAGACGTTGGCAATAGAGTTATTGGCCAATGATATTGTGATATACAAGTAGCAAAGGAGAGAGGATAGAGGATCTCCTATAGTAGAATATGAAAAATAAAATAAGGGTAAGTAAATAAAGGGAAAGGAGTATGACAAAATAGCTACCAAGTGAGTTAGTACGTAATAAGAGCGAAGGATTCAGTAATAACAATGCAGTTGTGATATTGGGGGTACATTACAGAAAGATGGGTTGAGCTAAAGTACTGATATAAGATTTAACACCAAAGGGCAAATAAGACATGGCCATGGTTGAACAAGAGATCTATCCCGATACCGACTGTAAGATAAGAGAAGAGAAGCTAAGTTAAAGCATAAAGACTAGTGAAACGACGCTAAGGTATTTCTCGGACACATTTGGGAACCTTCGCATATTCTTGTAAAGATTGCAACCTAATGAGTGACAGGAAAGTTAAGAGAAAAATCTGAATAAAGGGGCAATAGAAGAGTTTGAATTAAGGACAAAGAAATATAATATGCCTAAAGTATTACAAGTTAAATTAAGGGAACTATAGAACGGCTTAAGCAAGACGATCAGGACTAGCTGGTTACTAAAAGATGATGAACTTATATGTCAAATCCTGTCAGAATTATACCAATTAATGATAGACGAGTACGGAAAGCGGCTATGTAAGTTATTATATGAGGAAACTCAGCTACTCGGTAACCAACTATAAGGATTGAGATTAAAAGCCGAAGGTAGAATACCGGTTAAAGTCCTAAGAAGTCGAGAATAATACATGAGGACGAAGATTCCCAAAATATAGACTTCATTACGGACTTACTTTGTACCCCGAAAGTATGACTCTATTAGAGTTATGGTGAATAGGCTGACAAAATTAGCCCACCTTCTCCCAGTCAGGACTACCTTTTCAACTAAGGACTATGCGAGGTTATATATCAGGGGGACAGTGAGACTTCATGAGGTTCCCATATATATTATATCGGACAGAGGAGCTCAATTTATAGCTAACTTCTGGAGATCATTCCGAAGAGATTGGGACACATGCGTCTTAGCATAACATTTTATCCCTCGGCATTGACGGATAAGCCGAGCGTACTATTCGACGCTAGAAGATATGTTTCGAATCAGATTATTACTTTCAGAGGTAGTCGGGATGATCATTTTTCACTTATCGAGTTTGCTTATAATAATAGCTACCATTCTAGTATCCAGATGGCACCGTATGAGGCCTTGTATGGCAGAAGTGTGTCACCTATTGTTTGGTCCGATGTTGGTGAAACTAAGTTAATTAGCCCGGATACGATTCAGCAAGCTATTGATAAGGTAAAGCTTATTCGGGAAAGGTTATTAGTAGTCCAAAGTCGAAGTCATATGCAAATAAATGACGTCGACACTTAGAGTTTCAGTTAGTGATTAGTGTTCTTGAACGTGTCACCCATGAGGGCGTAACGAGATTCGGTAAGAAAGGAAAGCTTAGCCCGAGGTATATTGGTCCTTATTAGATTATTCGTAAGGTAGGCAAGGTTTCCTATGAGTTGGACCTACCATCTGATTTAGAAGCAAAGTGGCATCCGGTCTTTCCGTGTCGATGCTTCACAAACGTATTGGCGACTTTTTGAGTAATCCCCACGTATGATGCCCAGTATGAGAGGAAATTATCTTATGAGAAGGACCCTATAGCTATTCCTTAATCACCGAGTGAGAATGTTGCATACTAAAGACGTGGCTTTCATTAGCGTATTGCGGCAATTAATAACCGGGAAGAGATGACTCGGGGAGTCAAGAAGGGATGAAGAATCGGTGTCCTTACTTGTTCCCTATGCCTACGGGTGAGCAAAAATTCCTCATTTGATTATATTAATTGGGGGATGAGACTATATGTTATCGCAATAAAAGTGACTCCCCCGGAATCTTTGTAAGACCTTATGAGGCTAGTTTAACATTCGAGGACGAATGTTCTAAAGGGGGAAGGATGTTAGACCCCGTATTTTTATACCACGGATTATTCGTAAGTAAATCAACATAAATCCAATGACAAGATTATTGTTGGATATGGATGTGGATTTTAATCACGATTTTAGTAAGTGCACGACTTGCTTGCAATTTTATTTGGTATGGAAATATTAATGGAAATTTGAGATTAATTTACCATGATTAGATTATTAAGTCATTAGTGGGATCAAGTGGGCCCACAACACATGGTCGAATTTGATTGGTGGTTGAATAAAAAGTTGACACATGTCCACTTTGTAAAGATGATATATAAGCATAAGTGGATGACTAAGTCATCACTTATACCACAAATTAATCTTGCAAGTTAGGTCTTAGTGAGAGAAGCTCTCAACTTAAAGAGAGAGAAGTTCGCCCCTTTGTTCACGGGCGGCGCCCTGCTCACGGCCGTTCACGCCAGCCCATTTTTGCCCCCTTCTACACAATTAATTGGAGAGATTTGAAGATCAAGAGGAGGAAAATATGGAGGTCATGGCTTTCTTGAAGACATTACATGGTGAAAATTAGAGAGAGCTTGTCTCTAAGGTAAGATTTAATTCTTTTCTACATGTTTTGAGGTAGTTTAGACTTGTATAGCTTGGTAGATGTGTGTTAAATACAAAAGGGTTATGTATGTTGATGTTGAATTATAAATTGAGCCGTGTAAGGGGGGTGTTTCGAGTAAGAATGATGAATTGATTTTAGTAGCATTATGGAGGAATTAATGTCACGACCCAACCTCGTGGGCCGCGACTGGTGCCCTACTTAGGCACCCAAACAACCTTACGAACCAAATCGTCATATTAGGACACACGTCCAGATTCAACCGACATTATTCGTACCGATAGCAAATAGCAGACGTCATACAAATACAGAAATGAATGCTGTCCTAAGCGGTTGCCCGTACAGAATCATCAGATCAAAATCGGAACTGGCGGAATGCACATCGCCCAGACACACACATACATACAAACATATGGGCCATATCGGCCATAGTAGCATACGGACCGCTTAAGGACGCCAAACGGAATCACATACGAACGAACCGGACCCATAACCCACAAATATGACTACAGGACTCTACAGACATACAAAACAGACAAACATACGAACATATGACGGGACAGGGCCCCGCCGTACCCGAACAGTCACAAATGTACAAAATGTGCATAGCAAAACATATATACCAAATATGGGCTCCAGATCGAGGGGAGCACTCCAAAATAGCAGAATGAGAAGCCTAAACCGGAGGATCACCCAACCGAGCGCCTGTACCGTACCGGCATGAAACGCACCCCGAAGAAAGGGTCGGCACGGAAAAAGTACCGAGTATGTAAAGCAAGAAGGTACGGTAATCCAAATCATAGCTGGAGTCGAGAGGATACGAAACGTATACAAAAGTAACGGATCAAACCCGTGCGGAATGCGAATGTACAAAATGCAAATAAAAATCATGCATAAGGCTCAGGAACGTGGTCACCCCCTGACGCTGGTGCCACAACACATCATACTCCAGAAGTTTTCAAATCCCCGTACATCTCCGAACACATCATAATATCACACACATCAAATCATCAGAATAGATCAGATGCCATATCACATCATAACGCCATAAACGGTAACCGGCCCTATGGCGAGGTCTCGGAAACCGTAACACATCATACTGCCGAATATGTCATAAGGCGCACGATCACATAACCGGCCCGGGTACCGGCGAACGAAATCATAATAGTCGGCACGAGCAGAGTAGTGCAGAAATCATATGCATATTAAAAGTGAATTCCAAAACTCGGCACATAATTTATGTACATATCCATTAGTGACAAAGGGTTCAGAATGAGTATCGAGTCAATCGAGGATTAATATACAGAAATCGCAGACTTTTGAGTTATCAATTTTTCTCAAAAACACACCGTAGATCATTTTCCAAAAATTTTAGCATCATTCATAGTAACGAACTCTCGAATATCATGATCGGACATTTCAAACGGACTTTAGAGTCATAGGCGAACGTTTCCTTTTCATATCCTACGAAACTGAGTCAAACAAATAAAATAAGGGAAGTCTCGGGACTTGCGGGCCCACCTCGGATCAAGTCGAGGCGGCGGACATAAGTTACAAACATTAGGCTCCATAAAGTCGTCTAGGGAAGTTTTGGAGCGATTCGGATTCATTTGCGAAAGGTGCGAAGGTTTACGCATTCTTATATCCAAAGGTAAGCATTTTGATTCAATTGTCTTTGAATGAATAGTAACAAAAATCAAACTCGGATCTCTAGGAGCGGATTATCCCCAAGGTCCCTCTTTCACCTAGTAGGTCTAGGACATGCCATAAAAGAATAGGTAAGCTTTACATACCTTACGGACGTCTTATGCTCGCTTTATCTCCAATCCCGTTTCGCTTAGAATCTACAAATGGTCAAAGTCACCAAATATAAATCATACGGTTTTGGGGAGCTTATTCTTAGCCCTTACTTGTCTACAAGAATTTGGGCAGCATCTCCCCTACAAATCCAACATCCCCGAGCTTTAAACTCGGCTTAAACGACAACAACCAACCCAACAACAACATCAACAATACCAAGAATATCAATAATCGTCACAAAACACGCTGTAAGATAAATAGTCTTCTTTTCTACATAAGGCAACAAATTCCATTCCAACTTCACAATATCCAACTAATGTCATTATTCTCATATTCACTAGCTAACCCAAGGTTATTCAAACATATTTCAATGACTTTCCGAACGATATTCACAAATTCAAGTATTTCCACCAATTCCATATTCTACCCAAAACCTCTAATCTTCAACATGCATATTCATAACATTTTTCCATCTTCCAATTTCATAATTCATAATCATAATTCACGTCTAAGATCTTACTTTCATCATTATATAAAAACCATATAAAAATCACATAAATTCCTCATAACAACATACCACCAACTTCAACGCCAACTTGGTTCATTAAACCTTTCTTTTCATCGCAAACATCACAACAACACAACTAACAAACTAATTGAACTTAAATTCATTCTTCATCCACACTAACATGGCTCACGGCCAAGCTTGTTATTCACATACACACACGCCATGCACACACTCACCACACTTCCATAATTCTCATCTACTTCTATTCATTATAACATGCAAACTTATTCCATAACACAAGAAATGGAATTCTTACCTTTCTCTTCAATTTCAACTTTGCCGCAAACGTGGTTCTCCCGCCAAACTAATTATACCACGTCGGAGAGCGTCTTGAGCTTGTTAAGAATTCACAAAGAACAAGATTTTTGGATCAAGATTGAAGCTCCAAGAATTTTTTTCTTTTCTTTTCTTTTCTTTCTCCACTCACGGCCGAAGGCCTCTCTATTTTTTTCTCTTCTTTGTTTTGATTTTTCTTGAAACTTCTTGAAACTAATCCAACTTATATAAATTTGGCACATGGAGAATTATTAATTCTTGGTGGGTTTGGGCCATAGTTGGCCGGCCACCCTCACCAATTTTTGGGCCTCTTCTCTTATTTTTTTTTAGCCCAATTGTTGGCCAAATTTTTTTGTAATTCATGAAACCAATTTCCAAAATTCCGATTTTGTCCTTCACCTTCCTCAATAATTCCGCACCAATGCTTCCATAGCCGACATATTCATACTAGTAAGATCCAAATGTGGCCTTATCTCTTACAAGCAAAGATTATTCCAAACTTTCCAAATATGCAAAAATGCCGGATGTAACATCCTCCCCCCCTTTAGAACATTCCTCCTCGAATGTTGAATCTACCGCGTGGGGAAACATGATAAGTTGGTGTTACACCTCGCATTTTTGCACATTTGGATAGTCCGAGTTAATGGCGGAACGTTAAGGACAAGGCTAGTTTCCGGTTTTGTTGAATGCGCGAGTCGCTTATAAATATTATTGTTATGGAAATTTAAGGGCAAACTTGGAATTGGAAACTTTTATGCATGACTTGTTGAAGAAAATTCAAGGTGGACTATGGCCCACATGATGTAACTACATGTGATTAAAAAGATGACAAAATGAGCAAAATTCATCTTTTGTGACTTAAGGGAAAATTCAAGAAGTTTGAAGAAAAATTGGAGGGAAAGACAAAGAAAAATCTAGAAGAATTTGGAGGAAAAAAAATAATAATAATATTTGCACATGATCAGCCACATGCTCATATATTACTATATATATATATGTGTAAGTAAATACCAAGCAAGACATGTCTTTCATTTTCCACTCTAGAAAATTCAAGAAACAAGAAGGGAGAAAAAAAGAGGAGAAAAATGGCCAAAGAGAGGGGTTTAGCCAACCAGCCCCCCCCCCCCCCCCCCCCAAGTTGTTCATGGAAATTATTTTCCTTTTGTTTCCCTACTAATTGGAAGGTTCTTTACGACATGGAATGGTTGTTGGAAGAAGAAAACCATTTGTCTTGCAAAATCCAACTCTAGCCGAGGAGAAGATTGAATGGAAAAGGTAAGATCCAATCTTTATTTTCATATGTTATACATGGTTTGTGGATATTGTGAAGCATGAAAATGAATGAAGTTCATGAAAATATGGTGTTGTATGTGTGGCCGTGTATGCATGGTTGATGTAGAAGTGAAGAAATAATGGTATTTAGCATGTTGGTGTGTTGTTGTGATATGTAGAAACGAATAAAAAATTTTGAATTATGATGTTGATGATGAACCCGTGAATGGGCTATTTTGGTGATAAGGAATGAATGGAATTGTATTTAGTGTTCTTGGTTGTCGTTATGGTAGATTCTGTGATGAAAAATAAAGGTTTAATGACTTATGTCGAAGTTATAAGTTGTGTGGGCTGATTTGGAAGTTAATATGATTTTAATATGCTTTCTTGAATTCATGAAAATAATGTTATAAGTGTATGGATTATTGGCGTCATTGATGAATTTGGAAGAAAGAAAGATATTGTCGTTGTTCCTATGGAAATTGGTGGTTTCGGGTTCTATGGCATATTGTTTGGAATGTTCTTAAATTATGTTGAATGACCTTGGATTGGTATTTGAACTTGAGAGCGTTGGTATTGAATTGATCATATGTAGTTTAGTGGCATATAAATGAAATGTTGTCGAATTGTGTCGAAAGGAATTATTGATGTTAGAATACGTTTTGAATCACTTATGGATATTGTTGGTATGATTGTTGGTATTGTTGGTATTGTTGACAGTTTGGCCGGGTTGAATTCCGGATTGTTGTTGATGAAAATTTGGCCGAGTTAGAATCTCGGGGATGTGTATTTACGGGGAAGTCGAAATTTCGGTAGCCAAGCGTTATTTGAAGAATCTAGTTCTAAATGCACTAACCAAGTTTTGGGTAAACATGACCAAATTGTAGATTTTGGCGAATTTGGAGCTTGGATTTGGAACAACATATGGAGCGGAAAGAGGTATGTAAGGCTTCACCCTTCTTTCTATGGCATGTCTTAGACGTACTAAGTTGGATACGGGCCTCGGGGACCATTCCTTTTCTCGAAATCCAAGATTGAAATTCGCTACTATTCATTCAGTAGAATTGAACTAGAAATGGTGCGAAATGTTGGAAAACTTCTTAGACCTCTAGAACTTGCATAAATGAGACCCGATTACCTTAAAACTCTCATAAGTAATGTCATGAAACGTTTTACACGTAAATTGTGTGCGCCGCCTCATTTGACCCGAGGTGGGCCCATTGCTCCCATTTTCCTTATTGTTTCATTTGGCTTGTTTTGGAGTAGAATCCTAAGGAAATCCTTGACTCTTGTCTCGATTGTTAAACGATAAGTACAGTATCATCCTAGTGCAAGTGTATCCATGATGAATGTGATCTTAAAGCGATAACGATGAAGCCAAAGATGAGGAAAGTGCCTACGTTAGATATGTAGACGATATACTTTGCTATAAAAATGAAAACATGAGAATGTTAAACTATTTATGGATATCCCACGTCTATTATAGGAATGACTATTCTAAGGATTCTAAGTACATGGAATTATGCCTTGTCACCCCGATTGATGTGTGTACCCGACATACGTATATATATATGATAGCAGAATCGAGCGCTTATAGACGGCCGGTATATATATATGATATAAGTATGTACACATGACAAAAAGAATCAGAGCGCTATAGACGCTGATATATGTATATGATATGAGTATATGTATATTATGAAAGAGCCAGGGCGCTATAGACGCCGATATTTATACGTGAAATATGCATATATTTACGGGGAAGATGGAGTTAAGGGCAGAGCGTTATATACGCATATCCACCTGATCAGTTGGAGTATGGCACATGATATCGTCCGGACGCGGGATGCCGGACGCGGGATGTGCATATATTTATGGTTAAATGGATCGGCCGTCGACGCCTCGGCAATATGATATACTTTTATTTGTTATGTATATATGTATATATATATAAGGAAAGCTAAGAAAGCATAGCATCCGCTGCAAGGGCACTTATACGTACGAGTTACTTTTATCCTATGGTACGGTCCATGTTTCCATACGGATTTTACTCATGCAAGGTAAAGCTTCCCATGATATATTTCATATGTGCGAACACTCTCTTTACATGATGTGCTCTCAGCCTCTTACTATGTTGTTTCTGTTCATGCCTTACATACTCGGACATTGCTCGTACCGACCCCTCTTCTTCGGGGGCCGCGTTTTCATGCCGCGCGTGTACACCCAGACGGGTTGAAGTTAATATAGAAGATGTTCCGGCGAAGTTGGCAATCCGGAGTGTAGCCGAGTCGAGTACACGTGCCGGGGATTTCGACTACGGTTAGAGACTTTGCGTACGTAGTCGTGGTTACCGAAGTCGGTCACAAGTGGCTTCATAGGCCAATGTGTCGGCTTTTGTATTATGATATAATTTTTATACAAGTAACAAAGCTCGGGAAGCAACAGAAAGAATATTTTAGTAAGCTTTGTTATGTGTATTTGACTTAGAGGAAAAAAAAATTACGCATGGAATAAGAGTCAGAGGGTTCGCTCGGCCCTAGGTAAGGGTCGGGTGCCCATCACACCCTAGTAAGGTCGGGGTGTGACAGTTGGGGAGGCCCATGTGCCAACTACATACTCGTATTTGTTCAGGGCGCTTGTGAGGGCATTCATCTTCCGACTCCTATTTTTTTTTCCTTTGCCATTCTCCGATATTACCGTATCAGGGCTATTTGGAATCCTTGTCCGATGTTACCATATTGAGGTTGTTCGGAATCCTTATTAGCCTAGCGGCTCATACAATCTCGAATAAGATATATGGCGAACAGAATCTTCATCAGAACCAGAGGATCGGACGGGGTGTCGACGGAGTCATATCCGAATCAGAAGTACAGAAGCATGGCATACGTTATACCAAGCAGATTCGTAATCAGAGGCAGACGCACAGGAGCTTTTCGGACAAACCCATAATCGGAGTCAGATGTACTGAACTATATCGGATAGATTCGTAGTCGGAGTCAGACGTATGGAAGTATGCCAAACAGATCCGTGATCGGAGTCAGGCGGACAGAGATATATCGGACAAATTTGTAATCAGAGTCAGTCGTACAGAGACGTATCAGACAGAAACGAAATCAGATTCAAAAGTACAGGAGTATAGCAGACAGAATCATACTCTGACGTCATATCAAACAAATTCATAATCCAAGCCTGTCGTACGGAAGTATATCATTCAGACTCATAACCAGAGTCAGACGTACAGAGGTATATCAGACAGAAACGTAATCATATTCGGAAGTACAGAGGCATAATAGACAGAACCTCCTCAAGATTAGGAGCGCAAAAGTATATCATACCGAATCATGATCAGAGTCAGACCACGTTCACTAATGTTTCCGTGACTTACGAAAATTCCCTTGTCAGCGTTTCATTACTCACTCTAATCTTTGTACCTTGAATCATTTCATCAAAGCATCCAATCGGCTATAGCAAATAGGTCTGTATCCTTACGGAACTCTGTTTACCCTGTACAATAGCCTTTAGGCCCCTTTCTTACTTTCTTATACCTATGCACATACCCTTCTCTTTTTACCATCGTCTTATCATAACAGTACGATTGCAGCATATCTATTCACGAGGTTTCCGAATTCTCATTTAAATCCTTCTCCCAATTCCTCCCTACACAATTTACGTGTCATCACAAAATAATTTATAGGCTGGAGACATCGAATAAAATCTTACTTAACCCTATCCTTTTCCTAAGATAAGGGCGTTTCCCTCTCTCAACCTTCCACCTTCTTTTGCATTTAATTCGCCGCACCCCGTTTAGCTTACCTCAACCATACTTTCGTAGCTAGCCCTACCTCAACATATCATCTTAACTGACCTTACATCTTACCCCGATTCGTTTATAGTACCACAAATCTGCATCTTTCATTTATCACCTTAACACGCTTCCCAGGGGGGTCACCCATCCCAGAATTGTTCTAGCCCTAGCACGCTTAACCTCGAAGCTTTAAGGCGTTTTGTTGCGTCATTGCTAATATAATTGCGTCGACTGCCCCACACGACCTTTGTCACTCAATTTAGGGCAGATTGGGGGTCTTAGTAAATTTTCGGACAGTTCTCGTAGCGGGTCCCATCCCGATCTAAGCCATACAATTACCATACTGCCCTTCTGAATCTTTAATATTCACTTTCGTCTAGGGTTCTAGAGTTATGCCGGTGGCAGGGACCCCTCAGTCGCCCCTGCTCTTACCCGCTGGGTCTTAACAAATTTTCGAAAAAATTTGGACAGAGGTTCCTCTGTACTTCTTACTAACCCAACACCTGTACACAGAAATACCAACAATGCCTCACAGGGGCCAACATATATACACACGTATCATAGAGTATCATAGCCACACAAGGCTAATAATTTCAGGTATATTGTGAAGATGTCAAGACTTACCTTACATACATAATTCAAATAGCACCGGTGGCATCTTCCTATTTATTTTCCTTTTCGATATTTAACTTTACATTTCAATCATGCTTCAAATAACTTCCCCAATACACATACTTTGTGCCATTACTTACCTGCATACTGTGTAGCTTCCAATATTATCGATCAACGTATTCCGTCGATGCCGTTCTTCGTCGAAATCAAAGGTTAGTAGAAAAGGAATTCATTTCCTATGGTCGGCTCTATCGCACGATCTAAGATCCAAAGAAAGGGAACATCCTAAATGTCCTGTAGCCTCCTGTTTATAGATGTGGTGCACAACACACCGATAAACAAGACTCTACGAGACACGGCCTGTAGACATTTCCGAGGACAAACCGCTCTGATACCACTTTTGTCACGACCCAACCTCTTGGGCCGCGACTGGTGCCCTACTTAGGCACCCAAACAACCTTACGAACCAAATCGTCATATTAGGACACACGTCCAGATTCAACAGACATTATTCGTACCGATAGCAAATAGCAAATAGCGTACGTCATACAAATACGAAACGAATCTTTGTCCTAAGCGGTTGCCGTACGGAATCATCGTATCAAAATCGAAACTGGCGGAATGCACATCGCCCAGACACACACATACATACAAACATATGGGCCATATCGGCCATAGTAGCAACGGGGCCGCTTAAGGACGCAAATCAGAATCATATACGAACAAACCGGACCCATGACCCACAAATATGACTACAGGCCTCTACAAACAGAACAGAACGTACAAACATATGACGGGACAGGGCCCCGCCGTACCCGAACAGTCACAAATGTACAAAATGTGCATAGCAAAACATATATACCAAATATGGGCTCCAGATCGAGGGGAGCACTCCAAAATAGCAAAATGAGAAGCCTAAACCGGAGGATCACCCAACCGAGCGCATGTACCTGCGCGGCATGAAACGCAGCCCCCGAAGAAAGGGGTCAGTACGGAAAAAGTACTGAGTATGTAAAGCAGAAGGTACGGTAATCCAAATCATAACTGGAGTCAGAGGATACAGAAACAGATACAAAAGTAACAGATCAAACCTGTGCGGAATGCGAATGTACAAAATGCAAACAGAAATCATGCATAAGGCTCAGGAACGTGGTCACCCCCTGACGCTGGTGCCACAACACATCATACTCCGTGTTTTTAAATCCCCGTACATCTCCGAACACATCATAATATCACACACATCAAATCATCAAAATAAATCGTATGCCATATCACATCATAACGCCATAAACGGTAACCGGCCCTATGGAGAGGTCTCAAACCGTAACACATCATACCGCCGAATATGTCATAAGGCGCACGATCACATAACCTACGGTACCGGCGAACAAAATCATAATAGTCGGCACGAGCAGAGTAGCGCAGAAATCATATGCCTATTAAAAGTGAATTCCAAAACTCGGCACATAATTTATGTACATATCCATTAGTGACAAAGGGTTCAGAATAAGTATCGAGTCAATCGAGGATTAATATACAGAAATCGCAAACTTTTGAGTTATCAATTTTTCTCAAAAACACACCGTAGATCATTTTTCGAAAATTTTAGCATCATTCATAGTAACGAACTCTCGAATATCATGATCGGACATTTCAAACGGACTTTAGAGTCATAGGCGAACGTTTCCTTTTCATATCCTACGAAACTGAGTCAAACAAATCAAATAAGAGAAGTCTCGGGACTTGCGGGCCCACCTCGGATCAAGTCGAGGCGGCGGACATAAGTTACAAACATTAGGCTCCATAAAGTCGTCTAGGGAAGTTTCGGAGCGATTCGGATTCATTTGCGAAAGGTGCGAAGGTTTACGCATTCTTATATCCAAAGGTAAGCATTTTGATTCAATTGTGCTGAATGAATAGTAACAAAAATCAAACTCGGATCTCTAGGAGCAGGATTATCCCCAAGGTCCCTCTTTCAGCCTAGTAGGTCTAGGACATGCCATAAAAGAATAGGTAAGCTTTACATACCTTACGGACGTCTTATGCTCGCTTTATCTCCAATCCCGTTTCGCTTAGAATCTGCAAATGGTCAAAGTCACCAAATATAAATCATATGGTTTTGGGAGCTTATTCTTAGCCCTTACTTGTCTACAAGAATTTGGGCAAAGATCTCCCCTACAAATCCAACATCCCCGAGCTTTAAACTCGGCTTAAACGACAACAACCAACCCAACAACAACATCAACAATACCAAGAATATCAATAATCGTCACAAAACACGCTGTAAGATAAATAGTCTTCTTTTCTACATAAGGCAACAAATTCCATTCCAACTTCACAATATCCAACTAATGTCATTATTCTCATATTCACTAGCTAACCCAAGGTTATTCAAACATATTTCAATGACTTTCCGAACGATATTCACAAATTCAAGTATTTCCACCAATTCCATATTCTACCCAAAACCTCTAATCTTCAACATGCATATTCATAACATTTTTCCATCTTCCAATTTCATAATTCATAATCATAATTCACGTCTAAGATCTTACTTTCATCATTATATAAAAACCATATAAAAATCACATAAATTCCTCATAACAACATACCACCAACTTCAACGCCAACTTGGTTCATTAAACCTTTCTTTTCATCGCAAACATCACAACAACACAACTAACAAACTAATTGAACTTAAATTCATTCTTCATCCACACTAACATGGCTCACGGCCAAGCTTGTTATTCACATACACACACGCCATGCACACACTCACCACACTTCCATAATTCTCATCTACTTCTATTCATTATAACATGCAAACTTATTCCATAACACAAGAAATGGAATTCTTACCTTTCTCTTCAATTTCAACTTTGCCGCAAACGTGGTTCTCCCGCCAAACTAATTATACCACGTCGGAGAGCGTCTTGAGCTTGTTAAGAATTCACAAAGAACAAGATTTTTGGATCAAGATTGAAGCTCCAAGAATTTTTTCTTTTCTTTTCTTTTCTTTTCTCCACTCACCGGCGAAGGCTCTCTATTTTTTTCTCTTCTTTGTTTTGATTTTTCTTGAAACTTCTTGAAACTAATCCAACTTATATAAATTTGGCACATGGAGAATTATTAATTCTTGGTGGGTTTGGGCCATAGTTGGCCGGCCACCCTCACCAATTTTTGGGCCTCTTCTCTTATTTTTTTTTTGAGCCCAATTGTTGGCCAAATTTTTTGTAATTCATGAAACCAATTTCCAAAATTCCGATTTTGTCCTTCACCTTCCTCAATAATTCCGCACCAATGCTTCCATAGCCGACATATTCATACTAGTAAGATCCAAATGTGGCCTTATCTCTTACAAGCAAAGATTATTCCAAACTTTCCAAATAT
>NW_026724682.1:0-4563 GCF_029784015.1 Lycium ferocissimum
AATCACATATCATACTAAGAGTTAGAGGGGGACCCCCCGGCTGGGATTATATTTTACTTACTTTAGGACATGCCAAAGAAGGAAGGAATAGGCTTTGCGTCCCTTTTAGCGTTTAGTCGTATATAATTTGCTTTTTTCCCCAATAGCACTTACCCTATATCAAGATATCAAGAACTAAGTTAGTCTAAAAAAGGTTTTTAATACCCCTTTTAACCGCTTCCCTTTCAAACATTTAACGACGTTTGTTCGCATTCAAACCAACTATCTCGGGCAACATTCTACTCATTCTTTTCTTATATCATTCCAAACTTGTTTAACAGACTTAGGAACTTGGGCAGTCCACACATCCTTCAAAATGTTCCAAACACGTTTAAACAACACCATGTTTTCATTCTCGTTTAGAAATTTTTCCCGTTTAACTTGCAACAACAACAATACGTTTAATACCCCCTTTTCGGTTTTTGGGTTTGTTTTAGCATCATCTTATCCCCAAAGCCCCTTCTCCAACAACTTCATGTTTTCATCCTTTATCCATACAACAACATTCTTTCACCCCCGAAAATGCAAAAGATTGCATTCTTTCATTTAATTTTTCACACGGCTGCCAATTAAAAAAAAAGTCCCATCCCACATGCACAACCTACGAAAACTTTTACAATTCTTGTTCATTTTCATATTTGATATACATTCTTCACCCCAAATACATGCAAAATAAAACCAACGGGGCCTCCAAGTTCATGGCTATCCAACTTAAACCCCACAACAATCCAATAACAACATATACAAATTATCCCTTAAAATCTCACACATGAAAAAAATAATCATTCTTACCTTACAATTTGCCCCTCATTTTGGGCCGTCTTACATTATTAATCTCACCCCCTTTGTTTTTTTCCCACATCCCAAGTTTTTGTGCACTTGTGGGGAGTTGAATTTATGGGAAAGTTTTTTTTTTTGACCCAAATTTTGGAGTTCATTCTGGGCCGGCCATGGCAAACCCCCTTCTATAAAATGTTTGGTTTCCCCAATTTGTAAAGGTAAAAAATGAACTAGTTAGTGAAGAATGATTCACACCTTGTATATATAAGCCCAGGGGTTGGACTTGTCCCAAGTTTAAGCCGATTTGGGCCAAATCACAAGGGGGGCCCCCCATTTGGCTCCACAATGGTGTAATCAAGTTCTTAATCTCCTTAGTCCCAACTTGGTCAATTAACCTTATTTTCAATATTGTTCTTATACCAAACAAAACCATAGGAATCTTGGGGCCCAAAATCGGGGCGAAAACCCCTTCGGGGAACCCTAAAAAACTTTTTCAAAATTTGCATAGCTTTAAAATGCCCCCCATGTAAAGATACGGGAATAAATATGACCTACTTATGTTGTTCCTTAAGGTGGAGAAACGTAAGAATGCTCCTAATGACACGGGGCCCCGGACCACGCCCCCCCTCAAGTATGAATAGCTTAGAGTCCATAATGATTTGATAAGTATATGATGTCAAGCATACTATGATGAGCAGATAAGCTACTATGATAAATTTTATGATGCATGATGTAACGAGCTATAATGATATTACCCCGCGCCTTCGGGGGCCCTGGGGCACGCAACAAAAAGCCAAATGGCATGGGGGGACCCAAGTGGGGGGCTGAGTTTGGACGCGGGTCCGGCCAGCCAAGATGTTTTTTTTGGGTTAACCCGCCATGGCGGGCGTATAGATTTTATATATATATTAAGGTAATAAGAAGCATATATATGATCTTTCTTAATTCTGGGTTAATTGCTCTTTTTTATGCCTCCCGGTTTTTGATGCTTCTTTATTGTTTATTTTTACATACTCGTTAAATTTTTCTACGTCCTTTTTTGGCCCTTTTGTTTTCCCGGGTGAACGAGGGGACCCAAAAATCAAGGGTTTGATTGAGAGCACTCCTATTCAAAAGCCACGGGTTTCTCTTTTTATATATAGTATATTCAGGGGCGACGGGGGCCCTCCCCCTCCGGATGTCAGTATTCCGGGGGGGCTCCTGAACGCGGGGTGGGGGGTCGGTTCCCTGGTTTTTGTATATGCGTTTTATATTTTTTTGGGTAAAAAGGGCTTTTTTTTATAAAGCAAAAAAGTATTTCAAAAATTCCAGTTTTTCATGATTATAGCATATAGTAGAATAATAGCGGAAAAAGTGTGAGTGGTGTTCGGGGGTTAGCCCGGGTACCGTGGCCTAGTTGGGTGGATAAAAGGGGCGGGGAAATTTCAAAGTGTTACGAGCCGTGTCAGTAGTTTTTTATGGGTGTTCCCCAGCAAAAACGGAGGGCACCTTTAGGAAAAATGACCATCTTTCTTCTAGGGGTTCGAAGAGCACAAAAATTTAATCCTCCCTTATATTTTTGATTTAAATGCCCGGAAAAACGCCCGAAGGGGAAAAACTCAAAAGAGGGGGGGAAAAGAGACGCCATGAAGTTTAAAGGGGGGTCACTCGAGGTTTATCTAATGCCTCCTTACCTCCCCCTCGAAGGGGTTTTTTTCCGGTTCCCAATTACTTCGGAAAAAGTGACCCCAAAATTAATTTATTGACCGGTTGGTTTCCGCTGGGCCACAGAAAGGGGACCCCGTGATCTTGGTATACGGGGCCGGGATTTCAAAAACCAAAACCCCTTTTTGGGAAGGGGGATGAAGAAGTTTTTTTAAAAAGATGTAAGAACGGGGGAATTTACTTCGACCGAGTCGGGGGGTTTCTTTAACCGAGAGTGGGGGGCTTGGAAATTGGGGAGCGCGAGGCAAGAAAAGCGCCTCCGTGGCGAGTTCGTCGATGCCTTCTTCGACATTATTTGCCGAGGGGGACTAGAGCGGATAGATTTCGAATTTTTAAACAAGGGAAAAGCGGGGAATATAGTCTTATTTTAAATTTCCCGGCGGCCCCGACGATGGGGCCAATGGGTGACCCGGGGGTATAGATTTGTGAGTGGCTTAGGGCCCCTTTATTAAAAATTTCCTAACGGGCCATTTTGAAAGGGGTGGACATTTCCCAAATTTAAGCCCTCCCAAAATTTGAAGGGGAACAACCTCCCGCAAAAAGGGGGGGAACGGATGTTTAGGGCAAACAAAAAAGTGATCTTTGGGCAGGCTGATTATGGGGGGACAGGGGACATTTTCTAGGCACTGTGTCTGCGATGCACCCATTTTCGGGGGGGGAACTTGATGCCCCTTGTCGGGACGGGCGGAGTTGAGGGCCCCCATTGGGGGGAAAGCGGGAGGAGACCTCCGTCCGCGAGCCGGGGGGCGTTAGGGGACGGTTGCCCCGGGGTTCGGATGCTTGTTCCCTTTGGGCCCGGGTGGGCACATGAGGAGATTGCCCTCGACGAGGGCGATGACCCCCCCGTGGGTCTAGGGGTTTTTCCGGCCCCCTGGGGGCGGGCCACGAAACCGGCGGGGGGGGGAGGCGGGGGCTCCCGGGTGCCACCGGCCGCTTATATGCTTTGCACGGGGATCGGGCCCTCCCCGGATTTGGTTGGGGTTTTTGGTCCGGCAGGTGTATGTTATAGTCCGGATCTACGTTATCATTTTACCCGTTGTTGAAAATCGTTTGGGGGGTAAAAACCCCCGATAAAACCTTTTGGGATCCCTCCTTGGTGATCCCGTAATAGCACAAGTATATAAAGATTGTATAATTAGATAGTGGTCGTCGGGCCAAAGTAAACAGTTGGGCTTAAAAATTAGATTTCGATGTTATAAAGGGATGGGTTTTCCCTCTCTATGCCAATGTTGATTGTCGCAGAAATTAGTTCGGTTCCCAATTTTGGGAGGCGGTTGTGGAAGGGGAATAGGCACCCGGGCGGGTTTATTTCCCATCTAAAAAAATAATAGTAAAGGCTAATTTTTCATTTAGTTAGTTCTAACAAAACGGATTCCCATTTTCCGGCGTTGGTAGTAAATGAGTTCCCCCATGTGCTTGGATGAGCTTTAGGCCTTCCCCCGGGGGGGTTACCGCCATTGAGGGCCCCGGGAAATAAAACCCTTTCATTTCCTTTGGTGGCCCCGGAAATTAAAGGAGTTAAAGGCCCCGGGGAAAATTTGCTTTTACGGGTTTTATTCGACCCGGTTATCTCGTGGGGGGCGCCGTTTTTTTTTGTGAGAAAGAAAAAATGGCTCCTACGCTTCATTGATTAAGGGGGGTTGAATAAAGGACGATAAAGAATATCCCCCTTGCATCGCTTTTAGCGTATTCGGGAAAAAATTTGGGGAAAAAGTTGGAATGGTAGAAATTGAGGGTTTCCCAAATTGGGTTCTACTTTTGTGCTGTGATGTTTAAGGAAATATTGACGGGAAATATTGGAAAAGACTAAGGGCAAAATTTTAATTTTGGGAAAATGGTTTCATGAATTACCAAAAAGAGGCTAAAAACCACAAAATAAGGAAAAAAAAAAGGCCCTCTTTGGTGAGGGGGGGCCGGGCCCCAAAGGGGGGCCCGTGGAATTAAAATTCTCCTGCCCAATTAAATAATAATCTTTTGAATTTTCAAGAATAACAAAAAAACAAAGAAGAAAACCAAGATAAAATTTTAAGGGGATTGCCG
>NW_026724683.1:0-5105 GCF_029784015.1 Lycium ferocissimum
TAACCCCTTTTTACCTTTGGTCCATTTTACCCTTTAATATCTCACAAGCTGTCTTATCAATACATTCATATCCGTCACAATTCTTTTTCCTCTCCGTACTTGTCTTACTCATACTATTACTTCTTTTAAGTATAAGCTCGTCATAATTCATCCCTACTATCAATTCGGTCGGTACCTTAAATAACACTCCATCAAGATTTACCAAATTTTCTAAATCATCTCTTAGGATTAAACCCTCTCCAATTACCTTTTACCATATCATCGATATCGACCTTCTAATTATTATTATCCCTCGACTCGGAATTAACTCTTTCTCGATGTTTGGCCGCACTGTATACTAGTCAAATCTCCTCATTACTATTGGCACGACCTTTCAAGACATATTACAAACCTATATCTCATTCTCTTTATTTCTAGGAAAATTTTGGCAAGAGTTTCTCTGTGTTACTATCTCAAATCCGCACGCGAAATACCAACAATGCCTCACAAAATAACATATGTATATGTATCATATCATATCACGGCCACACAGGGCTCCCGATATCAACAACAGTGCGAAAATGATGAACTTACCTCGTATGCTCAGCTTAAACTGCACCTGCCACACTTTCTTGTTTATTTTTCCTTTTTAATCTTTAACTTGTATCTCAATCGTACTTCAATATCTTACCCGACATATATCTTTCATACCTTTTCTTACCTTCGCACGAGCAGAGTAGTGAGAAACCATATGCACATAAAATCATCTTTTAAGACTCGACAGATAAGTAAGAAATCAGTATTCGAGTATCAAACGATAGTCATGTAAAATCCGTTCTAATGCCATTAGGACTACATCAAAGAGAATCTTAGGGATCGTAGACATGTATCAAACCAATCTGAGCCCGCCCATGAAAGTTACATGCATTACTCGATATGGAATCTTCTATGAACATATCGAAGCGATCCGAGCCCTTCTATGAAAGTTAGGGACAATATTCAACATAGACTCCTTTAGGAACAAAAGCTTTTATGCAACTTTTATTTTCCAATCATACAAAAGACACAAGAACCATAGTACGACTATATTAAGAATGCTAACATCAAGAAGTAATAAAATCGTATACATGCTCTGATCTAAAGAATGGAGTTACCCCAAGCTCGCATCATATCTTACTTTACGTCTAAGACATGTCAAAAGAAAGAGGTTAAGCTTTACATACCGTTCCACCTCTTATTAGCTACGCTTATTCGTCCAAGCTCGTAAGCCTACACTTAAAAGGATTCACACTAACGTTAGACTCTTTATTGCACACTTGTTCCAAATTTCAAATCAAACTACTCTATATTCCGTCGAAAATCGAAGTAAAGATCTCCCCGTTTATATGCCTAGCCAAAATTACAATTTAGCAATCAATAAACAACAAAAATAATACCAACATCAACAACACTATTATTCATACCAACATATTCCATAAACATCCCACACGACGTTTTTCAACATACAACGACAATATGCACTTTCTTCCATCCTAATCAAGGAGTATAATCTCATCAACACGCCAAAAATTTTAGATACGGTTTTTGTATGCATAAATCAGTCCATCCACACGGCCACAACACGTCTAAAACAGCCCATAAACACAACAACTACAATACAACACTCTATGGCCTTTTCTCCATAAGTAGTTTCATTTTAAGGCTTACTGAACCTTCAAATAAACTCAACATAAAAGATGAGATAAATAACATACCTTATACTTGAAAAAAACTCAGCCACATCAACCTTTTCCAACATCAAGCTTAATTAGAAGCAAGAACAATCACCTTGCACGGACTAGTTTGGCGTATTCTTTTCAAATTCTTGATTTATCGGACTATAATGCTTGGGGGAGGTGTAGAGAATTTTCTAGGACCCTTTGGAATGTTATTATGCTGAAAACATGGGGTTGATGGGGTATTTTGCTGCCCCTCTAGATGGGTTTGCCAGATCTTCTCACGTGGGGCCCCGCGGAGGACATTTGGCGGCTTCCGGTCTTGCTCTTAAAATGGCCATAACTCTTGATTCCGACATTGTGTGAGGGCCCATGACCTATGGTTGGAAAGATATTTCAATTAACTACAACTTTTATTCTTGGTTTTTCCAAATTCCAAACTTATAATCCGTTGTTTCCGCAAGTCAACATCCGAAAACGTTTCCTTAGATCGTCCTTTTGGAGGGCTTGTATGTCCATATTTGTCTTATGGGTCCTTCTTAGGACTTGCTCAACTTTCCATGTACTACTTGTATTACTTATAATATATCCTTTACAAAATCCCGACATGTGGGCCCCACCTTAACTCATGGTTTCGAGGGCTATCATCGAGTGATCATGTTAACCGATTTACTCCATACACTCTCCAAATGTCATATATATGTTCTTATGCTCGAGATAACATAATCTTCATCCATAATCCTTGTGTAGCTCTGCTCTCCCCTGAGCTCATACTAAGCCGTCCACAGTCTTGATAACGCGAAATTTTCCAAGGTGTAACACATCCTCTCTTCCATCTTTTGCACGACATCATTTGTTGCATTTGAAGAGGGTTCAAAAAGTCCCGCTTTCCCTTTCAAAGTAGTTTTGTAATCCCTCGTCCATACAATCTCAAACATCCCGAATATTGTGTCCAAGACAAATACAAAGGCATTAACTAACTCATTACCATCTTCACTTTGTTTGCCTTTAACATATTCTCCATCCAAACCTATAATGAAAATTTAAAAAAAAAAAAAAAAAGAGAATTCAAGTACATATATATAATACAACCCGAACAAGTAATTTAACTCGACAAAATAGAAATTAGATAGAATTCTACAATTCCCCTAGTTGTATCTTTCATCTATATCTTGTATGATCGACCGGGATCCATATCCTTGTATGATCGGCTTTCTTTTTCTTGTAGCCACTAAGATTTCCTTAAGCATAGAGATCGAAAGTTTCCCTCTCTTTTTTCCTAGATATATTGATAGGGTCAAAAAAATCTTCTTAAAACAAAAACAAGTTTATATGTAATGATAAATAAGAGTACATACCAAATCATTGTGGACTATAGCAAAGATTTTTTGCAAAAAAGTATGGATTCTTCAGCTTTTTTTCGATAGTCGATGTTAGTTTTGGACATTTTACGCAAACGAAGAGAATCGGATTATCGAGAGGAGGATACAAGTGGAGAAAAAGAAGGAAAACTGCAGGACCAAAATTATGACGATTTTGAGTGCGGGATACTGTTGTTAATTTGCGGTAGTGATTTAAAGTTTTTTTTGGATAAACTATTTGGGTCCCCATGTAAGTAATTCTTCTTATAGTATCAAAGTGCATGTGTTCTACATATACACATCGTATGCTCAATTTCTACACAGTACAATTTACTTGTAAAAATACTTGTTAGAATGTAATTTGAATGCCTAAAGACATTGCGTCATTCAGTGACATATTAAGCCTAAAAAAGAAGGCACAAAACAATCATTACAAAAAACTCTATCAGGTCTTACTGCGATAAAATATATGAAGTTCAGCATCAACTTTATGCATATTTTAAAAAATATTTTTGGACCCCTAAATCCTCGTTTTTTGGTCCAAAGTTCCTCCATTCCCTATTTTTCTTATCATTTGTCAAAGTATAGTAAATACACCACTTAAAGAAAGAAGTATTTGTTTAAGTAAAAGAACACCACACAAAAAGCATAACTTTTATGCGTCATAAGTTTTTGGAACATTATAATGTATGAAACATGTTTCTAGTGAGTAGTAAGAACATTCTTTTCTGTGATTAATTCATATCATTATCTTGGAAGTTTGTTAGAAGCAGGTGTAAATGCATCCGGAGAGCGATACAAATCAACAGTAAGCAGTAAGACTTACCTGGAATTTCTCCGAGTTCCAATATTTGAGAAGTTCCTTAAATTGAGATGTTGGAACAACAGTAGGCCTCTTTTCCATTCGAATTTCATCATTAGCATAATGTGATCAAAGTGATCTATTTTCAAATCATATGCCTTCTCCAAGCACCTTGAATTACTCCCAAAGTCCATTTTTTTCGCAATCTTAGTAATATCATATTTCTCCTAAAAATTGTGTAAATGGGTTAGGCGCAAATATGTGAAACATATTCAACCAAAAAGCAATTGGGAACTTCAAACCTTGGTATGATCCCACAGATCCTTTTTTTGTGTCAATTTTTTCCAATCTTCTTATATCAAGAGGACAAAAGGTCGCATTCCTTGGCAATGTACCAAGGAAGCACTAACTCGCTACATAATCTTTAGTAAGACAAACAAAGTTGACCGAGCTCATTTAGTACAATCAATTTACATTCATGCTTCCTTGTACACTTAGCATCTTTATTTTACCTCTTTTTCTTTTTTGAGTAGAAGAGCCTACAAAAATACGCAAACCAAAGGTAACCTCCAAATCAGTATTGTTATTTGATCTTATAATTGAAACATGATGTCAATATTTTAAAATAAATCTAAATATTCTTGCCTTGTTCATCACATTGTTCATTTCCCGCAAGAGTAGTAGAATTCAATTCCACTTGTGCATCTACTGATTGTGTTGAAGGGATGGTTGACTCAGTTTGGATATGGCCTCCTACATCTGGATGTTGTTGCACTAGTAGCTGATGTTCTTCTATTGCATTTGTCGAAGTTGTCACTCTTAATTTGACCGCATAGTACTATACGGAACAGTTGTTTTGGCTGAACAATTTTTTTGGGTTCCTAAAGATGTGAGTGTTCCTAGCTTGGAGCAGCTTGTTCTTGTTGGTTTATTCTTTAGTCTTGAAGACGTTGCACATGACTATCAAGTAATTCCCTATGGAAAAAATATAGAGACACCATTTGAAATTGCATAGAGACAATCCATTTAAAACCGATGTTAAGACTTGGCCAACAGTCTAATCAACTAACAAATATGCACAGCAAGTCTATTAACAGTTTTTCGCATTCAGTTATATTTAGATAAGAAAATCAACCCTAACAATTTAGGATAAATATAAAAAAACATATCAGATAGATTGGCACTTGGATTTTAGTAGACACCCGGGCCCGTGGAAGATAGACTTTTTCCCAAAAGACAAAAACGAAT
>NW_026724684.1:0-5549 GCF_029784015.1 Lycium ferocissimum
AGATGTGGTGCATAACCCCGGGAGGAGGACTCCGCAGGGTGCCATTAAGGGCAACCCCTCGATACCCCCGTAGATCACCCGGGCCGACTGGTGCCCCGATTGGACACTCTCCCCCTAATATTTAAATTAGCATAAAAACTTGCTTAAATATAAACGATCATATATAGTCTCGGATTAACGCGTAATAGTCAACATGTCATAAAGTAGGCGAGGCTACGTCATAAAACACAAGTCTCCAAATATGCACAAAAGCAAGCCGACTGAGGCTGGCTGCCGGCGGAATGAGACCGTCCAAAACATATAGCACACGAACACAACTATGCGAAATAGCCATAACCCACGTACATGTCCCTACGGAGACCTCTAGCGAATAACGAGATCATATGACGGGATAGGGCCCCGTGCCTGAATGAATATATACATATGCGACGGAAAAAGTATATATACCAAAATATAGACTCCGGATGAAGGAGCACTCCCGGATAGCGAGAATAGGTGTCCTAAGTGGGTGGATCACCAAGGTGACGTACATACTGCGGGCGTAAGCGACTCCCGAAGAAAAGGGGTCGGTACGGAATATGTCTTGAGTATGTAAAGCAAGGAATATAGTAACGAGAATCGTAATCAAAACGGAATATACGAAAAATAAGTACAATATGCAAAATGTCAAAACATTTAGTTTAAAAAACATAAATCATGCATGGGCTCTTAGAACGATGGTCGCCGTACGTACAATGGCGCCATACCACGGCATCACACCGAAGGTTTCATATCTCGTAACGAGCATATCCCCGTAACACATCATAGCCAACCATAACACCATACACGACATAACACCAAATATAAACGGAACCGGCCCCTACAGCGAGGAGCTCGGTGAACCGTATCACGGACGTCACACGGGAATATAACATAGTGCGCACGAACATAGCGGCCGGGACCGGCGGAAGGAGTACTAACCATATGCACGGCGGAGTGGTGAGTAACCCATTATGCATAAAAATCATAATCATAAACTCATTAAATAAGTAAGAAGTCCATGCTCGGGAGTTAAGATGAGTAATACTAAGTCCCTTCCGAAAGGTCCTCGGAAACCGAACATAGAAAAGTCGCGGGACCCACGGACGGGTGTCAAGCCACTCCAGAGCCCGCTTATGGAAATTAGGGAATGTTATGCCTTATGGAATCCCCCGCGAAAGTTTCGGGGCGATCCGAGCTCGTCTACGAAAGTTACGAGCGTTCGTAGTTTCGAAATTTCTTTTAAGAACAAAATACTTTACATAGCTTTTAAAAATTCATGTCACGACCCAACCCGTGGCCGTGACTGACGCCGTCTGGGCACCGTACGTACTAAAAAGTCCAAAAATAGTAGCTCAAATATTTAGAAAAATTTGGGGAGTTTCCTACATTTTCTTACTAACCAAAATTAACACACGCACGCGAGAGAAAATACCAACAAAGGCCACGCGGGGCCAACATATCCATATACACATATATGGGCGAGCCGGCAAGGGGTGCGGGTGGCCGGAGTGACCCCGGAACATATCACACATACATATACGTACGAACGCGCGCGCATAACCCACGTACATATCCCGGGCCTCTAAACGGAATAACGAAAATCATATGACGGGACGGGGCCCGTGTGCCTGAATAATAATGTACATATACATCGAGGAGAGAGAAATAAATACCAAAATATATGAGCCTCGAAAGAAGGAGCACTCCCCGAAAAGCGAGAATAGATGGCCTAGGCGGTGGATCCTCAAGGCGGCGTCGGTACTGCGGGCGTGAAACGCGGCCCGAAGAAAGGGGGTCGGTACGAAATAGTGCGCCCCGAGTATGTAAAAGCGAGGATTACGGAGACATAACAACGGATCACGAGAAAATAAATATGATTTACAAAATATCAAAATACTTGTCAAAAATTAAAATCATGCAAAGGCTCTTAGAACGATGGTCGCTTGCTTTGTCGATGGCGCCATACCACGACATCACACCGAGAGAAAGTTTCATATCTCCGTAACCCGACATATCCCCGTAACACGTCATAGCCGACCATAACACCATACACGGCATAACGCCGCCGCATATGAAGCGGGACCGGCTCTCTAGCGAGGGCTCGGCGGCAAGTAACACGACATCACACCGAATATATCATAACGCGCGCGAAACATAACCGGCCGGGATCCGGTGAACGAGGCAATAACCCATAAGCACGGGCGGAGTCGTGAGTAACCATATGCATCAAAACCATAACGATACTCATTAAGTAAATAAGAAATCCATATGTGGAAGTCATAAGCGAAGATAATATTAAATTTTTCCGAAAATCCATAAAGGTAGCATAGAAAGGCCGGGCCCCACGGACGAGTGCCGACCCCGCCCCAGAAACCCCGACTGCGATGGTTAGGGGAGAGTTATGCCTTATGAACTTACGTATTATGTTTTGGGGCGTTCGAGCTCGTATGCAAAGTTACGGACGTTTGAAGTTCGGGACATCTTTGTAGTCAAAATTTTCATAAGTCTTTTGAAAACTCATTTATTTAAAAGCTTAAGAACCTTACATTGAACACATTAAAGAATAAATCTTTAGGATCAAACAAGTACGTGTAAGCTCGGATTTAAGAACGGAATAACCCCGAGATGCGGGTCATAGCCTAATAGCACTAGGACATGCCAAAGGAAAAGAAAGCAACGCCTTACATACCTCTTTCGATCGCAATACAAGCCAAGCCTCGACCCTCGGCAACCTCCAAGATCTACGTAACGCAAAGCACATTAACATTAGCCATACATTTTTAGGCATTCAATTCCAAACGAACATTAGATTCTACAGAAATTTCGGCAGCATTTCCCTCGTAAATGCACCAACTTCGAATTCCAACTCGGCTAGTTTCAACAACAACCCAACAAGAAACCAACCACAACACTAATAGTCGATTCACAATACGTTCAACATTAATATTCAATCACAACATATTCCAACACTAAACACATATTGCTATACCATAGAGGCATTCCAATACGAGTCAACTAACTTCCATGTGCGGCCAAATTAACATTAACGCTCATTCGTTCGACTACTAATCCGAACCCATTCAAACCATATACAATAACACTTTAAGCAATTCATACAATTTTTCAACAATCCAAACATTGTTCCATTGTACGAAATTGTCCCCAAACAGAGAACAACATCAAATACACTCTCTCTTCCAAATTCATGACTTACATCATTAATCCACACACTAACAATGCAATATTCATAAATGCAAAAATTACATAAAATCAGCATCAACTTCCAAGTCATCCCATAACCCGCACCAACATTGATTCTAAATCGTCAAGCTTGCATTTTTCTTATAAAATCCATAATGACGATAACGAAAATACTAACGCTTGAATTCGTTCACTCACAATTGCACTATAGGGGGCCATTAAAACACCACTTTCAACATATAGAGATGATTTTCATTCTTTTCTTCACACTACAACAATTAAAACATGCTAACTAACATTAATGCATGACTTATGCTTGACACACGTACGCATGGCCAAACCTACTATGCACGACGACTTGACTCCTCCCAACATGAATTTCTCCCATTTTAGCATACAACAACACATATAAGCCATCTATAACACAGAAACAAGATTAAACTCACCTTTCTTCTTGACTTCTTAACTTGACCAAAGTTGGTCGTTAAAACAAACGAGCGAACTATTGTCAGAAACAACAACGCCACGTTACTTAGCACCCTTGAATTAGCAACTTTACTTGAAGAATTTATTTTTTTGATGGCTACAATTTGGTCTTGAAAATCATGGACATGGCCGAAACCCTCTTGTTCTTTGTCTCAAGGTTTTGTTCTTGATTTCTCTAGAATTTGTTAAATGTAGAAGATGACTTAGTCATCTTTTATAATTCCACAACTTAAGTCCATGTGGCCAGCTCCTTAATATAGGGTCCATTCGAGAGGTAAAATATCCGGATTGGTTAGCTAACGTTATTGGTAGTGCCCAAAAAGGGGAATAATTTTAGAATGTGCGTAGATTATAAAGATCGAAACAAAGCTCAGAGGATTCTTTTCCTTGCGCAGGCATCGATCGCATGATCGACGCTACCGCGGGTCACGACATGTTGAGTTTCCTCGATGCATATTTCGGGTACAACCAAATTCAAATGGACCCGGAGGATCGAGAAAAAACCTCTTTTATAACTAGGTTCGGCACATATTGTTATAATGTAATGCCTTTCGGCTTAAAAAATACCGGTGCAACCTATCAGCGTCTAGTCAATCGAATGTTTGAACACCAAATAGGGAAATCCATGGAAGTTTATATTGATGACATGGTCGTTAAGTCCTTGCGAGCAGAGGACCATCTGAAATTTTTAAGGAGACTTTCAGCATATTAAAAAAATACAACATGAAGCTGAACCCGGAAAAATGTGCCTTCGGAGTCCGATCGGGTAACTTTCTCGGGTTCATGGTGTCAAATCAGGGAATCAAAATCAATCCGGATAAAATAAAAGCAATCGAAGATCAACGTGATAAATGACATCAAGGGGTACGATTAGCAGGACAAATAGCCTCCCTAAGCCGATTCGTCTCGGATCCTCGGACAAGAGTCACCATTTTCTCGTTGCTCGAAAGGGCGATTTTGCATGGACACCGAATGTCAGCGGCTTTGATAGAACTCAAAAGATACTTATCGAGTCCACACACTCCCACACCAAAGACGAACGAGCAGTTGTATCTATAACTGGCGGTGTCCGAGATTGCGGTGAGAGGTGTCCTGGTTCGGGAGGAGAACGGAACGCAGTATCCAGGTTACTATGTAAGTAGGACTTTCGGTGACCCCGAAACCGAGGTACCCGCATTTGGAAAAACTCGCTTTGGCTACGGTAGGGTGCATCTAGAAAAATTGAAACCTTGCTGGGTGTCATCCCATATGCGTTGTGACATTGTGCCCCTAGGCATTCATGCATGGCCCGAACACTCGGTAGACTAGCAAAAGTTTGTGGAGATGTGGGGTATGTGTTATATCCGTATTTTGAACAACGGGACAACTTGAGTGAATTATGAGAAGTTAGGGACAAGGCTATCCAGAGACTTTCGTTTGTTTTAAAGGCTTAAATTGTGTATGATTTTAATGTCTTGAAAATGTTAAGGCAACACTTGGAGGAATTTTCCATTTTTAGTAAGTATGCTATTTTGGGAAAGTTTGAAAATTCAAAAAAATGAGGGCAAGGTGGCCGGCCACTTGGTAGTGGGCCATGGCCACATGGACTTATGTTGTGGGTAAATAAAAGATGACTTAGTCATCTTCCACATACTTGAAACATTTCTAGAGAAATCAGAAACCAAAGAAGAGAGTAGGGTTTTCGGCCATGTCCATGATTTTCAAGACCAAATTTTAGCCATCAAAAAAAATAAATTCTTCAAGCAAACTTGCTAATTCGAGTGCTAAGTAACGTGGAGTTGTTGTTTCGGACAATGGTTGCTCGTTTTCTTAACAACCAAATATGGTCAAGTTAAGAAGTG
>NW_026724685.1:0-5099 GCF_029784015.1 Lycium ferocissimum
GTAATCGAATACATGGCGTTAATGTTAATTAATCGTATGTAGTTTATTTGAATATAAATGAAATGTTGCCGAATTGTGTGGAAAAGAATCATTAATGTTAGAATGCGTTTTGGATCACTTATGGATATTGTTAGTATGATTGTTGGTATGGTTGTTGTTGACATTGGCCGAGTTGAATTCTCGGGGATGTTGGATTTATAGGGGAAATGTCGTAAAATTTACGAGACAAAGCGTTAAGTTTGGAAATCGGATTCTTAAGTGCTTATGGCTAATGGTTGATATTCAATGATGTTATTGTAGATCGTGAGAAGTCGAGACCCAAGTTTGGATTAATTTAGGAAGCGGCTAAGGTATGTAAAGCTCACCTTTCTTTCTTTTGGCATGTCCTAGTTGAAAGTAAGTTATGACATGTTTCTCGAGGTAATTCTATTCTTGCAATCCGAGCATGTTCATGATTCTTATTTGTTTCTCGATATGCATATTCTTAATATAACCAAGATATGGTCTTTATGTCATTAGTAAGATTTGGAGTTCAAAAATTGCATAAAAGTTGTGTTTCCAAAAGAGTGATGTTTTTAAATGACTCCGTAACTACGAACGTCCGTATCTTTCATAGAAAGGCTCGATTGCTTCGATATGTTCGTATGTGATTCCATAATATGTAACGTCCGTAACTTTCCCCGAGGCGGGCCCGAATTGATTCGATATATGACTACGATCTCTACGATATATTCTCGATATGTTCATGATATATGATATGTTTCCGAGTAATGTCCGAAAGCTTTTGGTATAATATTTGTCCGGATTTTCAAGATGCTTTGATATGCTTACGTTATATGATTTGTATATATTCGGAATATGATCAATTGGTTTCAGAGCCGGTGGTGGGCAAACCCAATGGTGGGGCAAACCTCAAGAGTACGCCGAGTCCCAAAGTGGGGGGGGGGTGAGGCGTAAGGCCGCCTCTTAGGCGAACCCCACATTGGTTTAGGCGAATCCCACATTGGTTTAGGCGTGAATCCCACATCGGTTAAGGTCAACTATTTCATTCGAGTCTCTCGAAATGGTTTATGTGCATGGTTTCTCACTACTCCGCTCGTGCGAGCTATAGCCACTCTTTCGTGCGTCCCGGCCGGGCATGTATTCGTGCACATTCCTCTCGCATTGTCTCACCGCGTCCCTCCATGGAGGTCCGGGGCACATATATTTACCGCGTCCCTTGCTAGCGGGGCCGGGGGCACGTTATATGATATGATGATATGGGGGAGGTGGCCAGGATGGCATATGATGATTCCCTTTTATCGCGTCCCTCCATGGGGGGCCGGAGCACGTTACATGTACATGCATATGATATGATTTTACTACCGCGTCCCTCACTAGAGAGCCGGGCACGTTACATGTATATGTATATGTATACGATGACTTCATTTACCGCGTCCTCACGAGAGGGCCGGGCACGTTATATGCATACATGATGATTTTATGGAAATGACAAACATGATATATGTTTTTTTTGTTAAAGGCAAGTTTTATGGTTTTTACGTACTTTATTTCGGTATAATCCCGCTTATTATATTTCATGCTTTACATACTCGCACCTATTCCGTACCGACCCCCTTTCGGGGGCTGCGTTTCATGCCCGCGTGTGCACACCCAGTGAGGCAAGATATTAGCGTAAGATGTTCCAGCCGGGATTGGCGAGCTCCTCCATTTTCCCTAGTGCGCAAAATTGTAGTCGAATATTATGTTATGGTTCTATGTTCCGTGTTAGAGACTTCATACATGTTGTCGTGGGGATAAGATGTCGGTTATGTAAGCGGCTATGTAAGCCGATGTATTATTATGCATTGTGTTATAAGTTCAAATGTTGCGTATTTTATTTGATTTGAAGAAAATGCAAAGCACGTTTGGTTTCCAAAAATCTTTCTTTATGTAATTATATTACGGTTAAGGCCCGTGATGATTATGAGTATTACGAGAGCCAGGCGTTCGCTCGGCTCTAAGATAAAGTGGTCGGGTGCCCATCACACCCTATCGAATTAAGGGTGTGACAAATAAGAGTATGGTGGACTCCTCGAGCAAGAAGTAATAGTATAATTAAGACAAGAGTAAGGAGGAAAAAAATTGTGGTAGGGATATGGATATATTGATAAGGCGGCTTGCGAGATATTAAGGATAAAAGTGGACCGTAAAAGGGTAAGGGTTAAGAAGTGTTATATTATGGGATTGGTTACGAATAAGATATAATGTGAATACGGTATTTAGGTTGTTATGAAAATAAGTGAAGCCTAGTGAGAAGTGGCCAAGGTTATGATGTGATCTATGTAGCTAAAATACAAAGGCAAGTATGAAACGGAAAAACAAGCTATGGAACGAATAAGGAAGGGTTGAGTTAAAGATTAAAAGACGACACGAGATAATGCGCCTAGAAGGAAAAGTTTAAATCGAGATCCGTAAGACCCCATACAACAAGTTGAACATTCGAGGACGAATGTTCAATGGGGAATGATAAGTTATACCTCGTACTTTGTACGTTGGAATATTCTAAGTTGGTTGCCACAAGTTATGGACAAGACTTTCAATTCTCGATTTTGTTGATTTTTGTTTCAATGCACATGTCGCATATTCATCTTTTTCATTGGTACTGGAGTGTTAAGGGTAAATTTGGAACAAGGAAAATTTGGGGTTAAAAGTGAATTATGGAAAGTTAAGCATTTTATGAGAATTTGGGGCTAAGTAAAATTTTGAAAACTTATATTTCATGAAAATGGCCATACGTGGCCATGTGTGTGCGTGGGCCCCTCTCACAAAATTTGACCAAATTTGATTAGTTAAATTTATAGAGTGGCACATGTGTACACTTTATATTTGTTGGGGTTTTATATATATATATATATATAGAGGATGGATGATTAGCACATATTAGTCATCTTTTCAATTCAAGAAGGTTGAGAAGCATGAAGAAAAAAAGGGGGCAATATATTCGGCCATAGTGGCTGAATTCAAGCCCATGGAAATTGATCTCAAAAAAATTATTTCTTCTAGGTTTTCAATTCATTGGAAGGTCCTAAACAACATGGAGTTGTTGTTGAAGCAAGCAAAGTGTTTGTTCTTGGAGAGTGTTCACCCTAGCCGAACAGAGAAGATGAAGAGAAGAGTGAGATTTAATCTTTATTTCTATATGTTATGCATGGTTTGTGCATGTTGCCAAGTGTGGAAATGAATGAAATTTATGAAAAATATGGATGTTAGAGTGAAGCCGTGTATGTGTGGTGTGTGGCCGTGTGTTTGTAGTGGGTGTGTGAATAATGAATTAGCAGTATTTAGCATGGTTGGGTGTTATTGTAATGGTAGAAATGGATGAAACCATGAATTTGTATGTTGTTGTGGCCGAAAATGGGCTGATTTGGTGTAGGCATGTGGACTAATGTGACGTAGTATTTTGGTTGTCGTAGTTGTGAATTCTATGATGTAAAATGAAGTTTTAAATGATCCAAGTTAAGGTTATAATTGTGTGGGCTGAATTGGAAGATAATGTGATCTTGATATGGTTTCTTGAATTTATGAAAATGAAGTTGTAAACGTATGTATTGTTGACATAATTTATGAATGTGGAAGAAAAGAAAGGTGTTGGTAATGTTCTTGTTGAATTGGAATGGTTTCGGGTAAACACGTATTGGATTCGCTTGTTTGATTATTGTGCGGATTGTTTGGAATGATCTTGAATCATGTTTGAATGGTTTTTGGATTGGTATTTGAACGCGTGGGCAATGATGTTGGGTTGATTATATATGTTGATTTGAATGTAATCGGAATGTAAAATTCGCATTGTGCTAAAGAAAGGTTGTTGATGTTAAAGTGCGTTTTGAATTAATGGTTGATGTTGTTAGAATGTTTGTTGGTATTGTTGTTGATGAATTTGGCCGAGTTAAATTCTCGGGGTGTTGAATTTACAGGAGAAATGCTGCCCAAATTTTTGTAAATAAAGTGCGAGCTTAAAATGGGATCCGAGGTGCCTATGACTAATGTTTGGTATCTAATGACGTGTTGTAGATTTTGAGAAGCCGAGACTTGAGTTGGATTAGCTTAGGAAGCAGTCAAGGTATGTAAAGCTTACCTTCCTTCTTTTGGCATATCTTAGATATGGTTAGGTTGTGATATGTTATGGGCTTCGGGGGGTAATTCTATTCTTAAAAATCCGAGCACGTTTATGAGTCGTATTTGCTTTCGATGTTGGCATCCTTATATATGGTCAAGCTATGGTTTATATGTTTTTTTGTATGACTAAGTTTCAAAAGTTGCATAAAAGTTTGGTTTTTAAAAGAGTTTTGTTCCTAAATGATTCCGAAAACTACGAAAGTCCGTAACTTTCACAGACAGAACCGGATCGCTTTGATATGCTCAAAATGATTCCATGATGTATGATGACTATGTTTGTTATATCCCGTGTTTTTGCACATTCGGGAAATTTGGACATAATTGTGATTTGTAAGAATAAGGCCATGCTTTGATTTTATGTGGTGTGTATGTTGTTACTTATGGAAAATATTGACACGAGAACATTGGAGAAGGCCTAAGGGCAAAGATGGAATTTTAAAAATTTGTTTAGAATTTGCGAAGGATGATCCATAAGTAATTGGGCTCTAAAAAAAAAAATTGAGGCCCAAATTTGCAAGCGGTTGCATGGCCAACATACTTGGCCTGTGCCCAAGTCACATGCTAAGCATGTGACAAGCTAAGTGGGAGGAAACGTATATATCCATGCTCATCCTTAGAATGTTCAAGAAAAATAAAAAATTGAGAGCAAGCGTTAAGCCATTCGGCCAATCGCTTGGAAAAAAAATTCTTTAGCCTTTAACTTCAATCCAAAATCTTGTTCTTCTTGAATTAGTAACAAGCTCAAGACGCCCTTCGACGTGATACAATTAGTTTGGGCGAAAGAACCACGTTTCAGGTTGAAATTTTGAAAGAGGTAAGAATTCTATTCTTTTGTGTTATGGAATAAGTATGCATGTTATAATGCTCGCAAAATGTGACGAGAATCCGGGGTAAATTATGGTGTGTGTGTGCATGGCCGTGTGGGTGTGTGCATATACCCC
>NW_026724686.1:0-4226 GCF_029784015.1 Lycium ferocissimum
CTTAGAAGGTAGAACGTGAGCTTTAAGGGCACGTACAAGTGATGAATAGTGGCACAGAAAGGTATGTGGGGGTAACCCTTCTTTCGTAAGGAGGTTCTTTTGCCAAATGTTTTTTCGAGTTCGTCTCTCAATAATTGTCACGCCCCCGCCCGTGGCCGTGACTAGTCCGACCGGCCCCCGTACGTAAAAAAACCCCAAAAAAGCTCAACTTTTAAAAAATTTGGACGAGTTTCCTCTTTTTTCTTGCAAAAAAAATCCGCATTAAAAAAAATCCCGAAAGAGGGGGGGAAAAATATTTATATAAATATAACGACCCGGGGGGCCCCGGGGGATAACCCCCCAAACACATAATACTACAGGGCAAAAAGGGACCATAACCCTCTTTATGTCTCGGGGCCTCTAATAAGACGAATTTAAAAAAAGGGGGGGGGCCCCGCCGTCCCCCAAATAAACATATGTACAAAGGAAAACGCAAGATGATCCCAAAAATTTCCTCGGATAAAAAGGGCACTTCTAACGAAACCGGCCCCTGGGGGTGGCGTTCCGGGTGCTGGTCCGGGGCATAAACCCCCCCAAGAAGGGGGGGTCCGGAAAATGTCCAGTGGGAAAATTTAGTAAAACAATCTGACGGGGACGAGTCGAAATATAAGGGGAACTATCCCGGAACGGAATACGAAGGCGATACCTCTAGCCCCGGGAACATAATACCAAAAGATAAGTAATGCATAACGAATCATATAATGTCATATAAGCATATGTCGGTCCCTCGAAGGGATTTAGATTTTCTAACATCATTTATCCGATGCCATAACGTATCCGTTTTTTATTAAGGGACCGGAATATAGGATCATGCTGTGATCATACTATATATCATGTATCCCAAAGTCCCGGGCCTCGCGGGTCTCGGGGATAATAATCTGTCCTCCCGGCCGCCACCCCGTATATACATCAAAACGACAAATAACGTGTCCCCCGAGACGAGGGACTTAAAAAACAAAAAAACCCAGAGAACATATCGGGGCTCGGGTGAATAGACATATCATAACACAACAGTAATGCAAAATGTGCATATAAGCCCGGACTCAAAACAAATCACATAAAAAAATATTACGTCCCTTTTAAATGCCCGGGGGATTACGGGGGATCGATTTTTGGGGGCTATTCGGACTAGCAAATATTCGGGGGGGCTTCAAGGGTTAAAGGGCCCCTTTAAAAGGAACAAAACGATAAATATCGCCTCGAAAATCGGACGGTAATCGTATATGTACATGTAGCTTTTTTGGGGTGCACGATTACTTATTCTCTGTTTCTAAAATCATAGCACGTAAAACATATCGTGGACTCTCCTTTCATCGTCCGACAGGGAAATAATCAAAAGTTTCCTTAAACATTATAAAACCCCAAGTCAAAAAACATGTAGAGGTCTGATTCCCGGGGGCCATCGGTCAAATGGGCCCGGGGACATAAATCATGGACCCGGACTTTTGAAATCTTTTAGGGTTTGGGACAATCCCCCATTGGGAAGGTTCCATACATACAACCCATTTCGACGAAAATTTGTAAAGGGGACAGTTCAATTGTCAAACTTTACGCCTTTTCAATCTTAGTTTTTGAGCAGGAGACAAAAAGGGCCCGGGCCTAGTATACTAACATGCCGAAAGAAAAAGGCCCCTCCCTTTTGTTATGCCTTGTCGTCAAATTTGATTCCCGTTTCCCCAAAATCGCAAATGGTCATCCTTAACTTATTCGCAAGCTTAACATTACGATTTTTAGATATTGGCCCCGAAATTTCAAAAACCCCTTTAAATCGACCCCCGAGTTACCGGCAAAAAAACAAAAAACCCATAGAACATCAACAACCACAACATAATACGATATAACCGGTTTTGTCATTTTTTTCCCAAAATAATGTTTAACCTCATTCCCAAAGCTTTTAAATCAAAACCAATATTTTCACATTATTTTTTGTCAAGATCATTACAATACCAATCGGAAACTTAAACATTCCCAAAACATAATTCAAATACCTTATGAAACCCAAAACCTGACTTAGTTAATTCTTCCAACCTTTTACAAAAAATTCATAACACATTTCCATTTCCTAATCCATTTACAATAACATAATCCGCTCAAACCTTACTTTATTCTACAAAAAACATACAAAGTTCCCTAAAACCCTACCTCAAACCCTTTTCAATGGCCTCCATTCATTAAACCTCTATTTATACAAATATCATAACGACACAACTAAAAAGCTAAATAAAGTTCAATTCATTTTTTCCCCAATGCATACCACAGGCCTCCTTTTATTTTCACTTTCCAAATTTTTTTATTTCCAATACTTTTTACCCTAACTCCAACTAGATTTCAATAAAATTAAACATTCCATACAAACTAGCACAACCCGGCATACCATATACAACACATATTCATGAAATTTTCATATTTTTATAAACCTAACCTTTTCCCTAAAAACCCCCTTTAACTAACAAAAACATAAATCCTTTCCTTTTTTTAAAAATCTTTTCCAAAAAGCACTTTCTTGAAAATAATTATCCAACTTGGAGGCGTCTTTAACATAGTAGAATTCCAAGAAGAGCCGAATTTTGAATTAAAAATCAAGCTCAGAAATATTTTTCTCCTTTTTTTTTCTTTTTCTTGGCCCTTTTCTCCCACTCTTGTTCTTGATTTTGCTTTGTTTTCGAGTTTTCTTAACCTTCCTTATATTAATTTGTCACATGACAAATTTAATATCAGGGCTTGGGCCACTTTCTGGGCCCCCCCTAGATTGGGGTCCTTTTTGTTCAAAATTTTTTTGGCCCAAATTTGTTATTATTCTGTTTTTTAATTTCCCAAAATTTCCAAAATTCCAAATTTGCCCTCGGGATTTTCAACTTCCCATTAAATTTCCCTAGAACAACATAAACATATTAACTAGAATCAAGAAATTGACTTATAAATACAAGTCACAATTATTTCAAAATTTTAAAAAATGGAAAAACTTAACAATAATCCTAGCTTGAGAATATTAAACTTATGATGCTCAATGGGGTTTTGTCTTAAAATCCCCATGGGCGAGTGATATTCTACGGATAAAAGGGGATGAATGAAAAAGTAAAAAAGGGTAAAAATAGATATGAGCTTATATGTAGGGGGGCCCTAGGGGGCCTTGTAAACACCACTTTTGGGGCCAGGGAGAATATAAGAATAGTATGGGCCCGGAGCCTTTTAAACAGGCTTTTAGGCCGGGGAGAATATAATGAATAGTATTGCCCAGAGGCTATTTGGAAAACCGAGCTTATAGGGGTTTAAAAATAGTAAGTATGTATATATGTATATCTATATAACGCGCGCGCACACCACCGGGGAAAAGAACAACCCCGAACCCGGTAGGGGGGGGTACATGAAACAGAACCTTGTGGTCGGGTATGCATATAAATGCATGTTTTGACATCTTGGAGTTATGGTTGTATAAACATCAATTGGGTGAATATGAAAAGGTAAGTCCCAAGGGGGGATATATTCATGTGTTGTTGAAAAAAATGAAAAGGGGATAGAAAGGTAAAAATAGATACAAAAGGTAAGTGGAAGGAATACGAAGTATTCGCAGTACGAATAGAAAGGAACGTCCCTGGAAACGGGGAAGGCATGATGATGATGCCATTATCTCCCATCTTATGTATTTCTGTTTTCCTTTGCTTCACATTGATACCCATCATCTTTTTATCCGACATTCTTTTTTTGGATTTTGTTTTGGGGGAAAGGGGGAAGATTTATATATTTTTTATTATAATAAATTTTTATTTAAACTTTTGGTTGATTCTTTTGTGTAATATTTAGGGCCGGCGGGGGCCCCTTTCCCCCCATACGTTATGATACGAGACCCTTTTAGGCTCGTGGACATTGTGTATAGGCTAGATGTGTTGGCCGTGGCCCCATATTTTTTATTGTTGTTTGATCGCCTTGTCGGCGAATGTACATTTATGGGGCATAGATGCTATTGATGAATAGATATGTTGTTGCCCAAGAATTAGAAGATGATGCAGAAAAGTATGATATAATTTGTGGCTACTTTTGAATGTGATATGTAAGTACGAGGGGGGCCATGGGCAGCCGGGGGCTCGTGGCCCTCGATCGGGGCATGACAAGTTATGATTTTGATACATTATGAATATAATCATGTTATAAAGATGTTGAAACGGGATGACCTTGAATAGAATGAACGG
>NW_026724687.1:0-4934 GCF_029784015.1 Lycium ferocissimum
TAATCATCAAAATAGGGTAAATATAAACCGCGGTGTGCACATCCCCCCTGGATCGACTAGCGGCGGTAGAGAAAATACATAGGGGCCCAAATAAAAGCTATAACTCTATCGGAGTGACGTAAGGTCGGTAAACCTCCGATTACTATTATGGAACTATCATCATGAACATATCTCACTTTGAAAGAATAAAAAATCATAAGATTAGATCAACATCAATGAATAAGATCAACAACCATAAGATGAGATGAATAATCATAAGATAAGATCAATAATCATGGGACAATTATCAACAATATCATAAGAATATCAAGAACCATAAGCTTCTAGCATTTCTACAAAAATCTAGCATTTCTACAAAAATAGGGACATTATGGATATTATATGAGAGGGATTATGTCAAAGGATCACGCTTTAAGAAAGAAAGGGAAAGCTTTAACATACCTTTTCTCCTCCTTAACTAGTTAACGTTTTCCTCCCAAGCTCGCAAATTTACATTCAAGAGGGTTCATACTAGAGTTAAGCCATTGAGACTTATAAAGTCAACCAAACTTATACTTGAGCTAATGAAAATTGGACAACATTTCTTTTATACCTTTTACTTCCACCAATCCTCCAAAAAATACCCAAATACCAACAACAATGTCAACAATTCCATATCTAAGAAATTATATATAGTTTACACCTAAATTAGTCCAAAACTTCCTTCCAAATTCGATTCGTATTCAACAACTACATCACAAGGCCTCATAACTTTCCCTACCACAATTTCCTTCATATTTATAACTTATTGACCTCCAAATCAACTCAATATAAGAAATAAAGGAAGAGCATACCTTATTCTTTAAGAACTTCAACTCACCCAATCTTGTTTCCAAACCAAAACACTTTGACTTTAATTAAGCAAGGACCACTCATCATCCACGGAAGCTAACATGGTTCCAAAGCTTAATCTTCACTTAATTTTTCTCAAGAGGTGTATGGATGAGTTGAGATGGTGGAGAAAGCTTGAAGAGTCTAGAAAATTCTATTTTTGGGTGTAAATAATGATCCAAGGTCGTGGCCCTTTTAATTCATAAAAGAAGGAAAATTTCCACCGACTTTAATTCGATGGCAAGGTGGACGGTCCGTCGATCACTCGATGGTCTGTCGACTTGCAACCGTCAAATGGCATGCCCTTCGATTCTCGGAGGAGGCATTCGACGGTGTGCAGATTAACGGTCCGTCGACATTCAGCACTCGTCCGTCGACTTGCGACCGTCGCAGTTGCCCGGTTGACACACTCGCTTCTTTTAGTTGGGTCGGCTCCTCCAATCTTCCCGATACTTGTTGAACATAACTTAAACTTCCGTATAAGTAGAATAATCATGTAGAATCTCCTATGACCTTGGCAACAATTTCACTTACTAACTCCACGTTGGCTATCTTACGGCAAAACTCAACGTATAAAATACGGGGTGTAACGGCCGGGTAGGTAGTTCCGAAAAGTTATACGAGCCTTCTCGTGTCTGTACAACTCCCCAAAATATGAACATGGATATAATTATTATCAGCACATGAATTATATAAACATGATTGTAAACATGATTCGTGTTTGTATTATAACATGAAGATAGATATAAAGTATAACTTGTATGAAAACATGGAAGCATGTAGAAGTTCACGAAAATAAACATAAACGTCATATCTTGCATTTAAGAACCCATGGAATGCAAAGTATTGGTTTTCATAGATTACAGACAGATTCTCAATAACCAAAATGGACTATGAAGAACACAATAACGAATTAATAACACAACATGGTATATCATGGTATGTGTACTTAGGGTTATCATGAACATGGCTAGAAACCCTAGTTTTGGTGAAATTTCGTATAATCATGGAAGAACATGGCGTGGGAAAAACAATGATGCGCCAATGAGTATGCTATGGAGATCACAAGCACCATAAGCCATAATAAGACTGGCATAAATCATGACAATCATGGAAAATATAACTAGCATAAAGTTCAATCATCATAATGAATCTACCTCTTCACATCACTCAAATCGCAATAACAAGTGCGCCACATGTCACAATACGTAAAATAATGGCGACAAGCCTACATAATCTGAAGTCATACCTACCTAAGAGTATATCCCTCCCAATATCATGTCCGGAGACCTAATCATGCTTTCTCCCGTCATTTCTACGCATGCATACGTTTCGCTAATCAAATTCTAACTAAAGTAAGCCGTAACCTACCTCAAATGCCGAACAGGAGTCACGTACTACTCCAACTGAGCTTTCCCCTTCTGAAGTGCTTCCGGACGATCGAAGTCTAATATTAACAATGCAAAGTAAGTAAATGACCACAACAAGCCAACTAATCGGAAAGAGAAACGAGTGGAGAATTATTTCAAAATACCCTTATCGACTCACGAGGGTAAAACTGGAAATTAAGGGTGAAATTACACTACTCATTGTCTCATTAGCCATTATCCTTAATTTCATGTAGTTCTAACCACAATTGGTCCTTCAATTAAGCCAAAATCCCCAATTTAGTAAGAACCCTAAATTCATGAATTGATTCTAGAAGCTAGAGAGATTAAATCCTAGAATCTATTAATCCACAATTATAGATGATAAAATTAGCAATTTGAACAACAAATATCAATTAGGTTAAAGGGTAATGATTAACAACTTAGGTTTCTATAACCCATCACCCTCAATAGCCATTAACTACCATGGATGCTAGTAAAGGAAAGATAAATTACAAGGTTAAGGTTCAAGGACCTACCCCAAGATGATTCCACTACAAGATCTCTAGAAATCGGCCTTAATGCTCCTTAGACTTTGGATTTTGGGTGAATGGAACTAATGACTCGAAGTTAGGAATAAAATAATGATTTTGGTCCAGCATTCTTCACTGGGCGGACCCTTTCCGCTGCAGCGATCCTGCCTCAGCGGATTCCCATTCGCTGGGATGTAAATTTATTTAATATGTCACCCTCCACTCCTGCGGACCAAAGCCCACTGGGGCGGATCCGCAAGGGCGAAGAGTCTCCTCTAGGGCGAGTCACCGGACACCAAAAATCTTCTGGTTTTACCAAAGTCTTGATCCGAAACCCCGATTACCATCCGGGACCTCCCAGATACAAATCAAACATGCAAACACAAGTCAAAACATGCTACGAATCCATCTGTGACCTCGGAATTCCCAACAGAGGTCACATTGACTCGGTCAACCCCCAAACGGCTAAAACCAAGTTTCCAACCAAGTACCCAAAATGTACTCAAAATCCTCGAGAACCGAACCAACCACCCCATCAAGTCAGAAATGACCCTCCACACCTCATGGAAGCGATGAAATTCCAAAAAAAAAGTTTGTTTACCCAAAAGTCAACTATTAGTCAAACGTTTCCACTTAAAGGTTCCAACTCTTCCAATTTCTGCTAGAATCGCTTGATAAACTCGGGAATTGGGTCAACAGGGGTAAAATGTGTTATATCCCGTATTTTATACGTTTGGATATTTCAAGGTAGTCGTGGCAAGTTGAGGGCAAGATCCTTTTCAAGAATTATTTTAATGTACGCGTTGCCACGAATATTATTTATCCACACGATTATTAGTGTGGAAATATTGAGAAAGGCCAAGGGTAAAAAGGAAAATTTACAAAGTGGCATCATGAATAATGTGGAAGGCTAGGGGGTAAATGGTAATTTTACAAAGTTCTAGTAAAGTCTTGAAAAGGGACAGCTTACGTGGCAAGACATTAGTCTTTTTATTTTCGACTTTAAGAAAATTTCAAGAAAAAGGTGGAGAAAACTCTAGAAAAAGAAACAAGAGCATGTGGTCAATTAGGTAGGATATATATATACGTGGTCATATTTTAATTTAACAGAGTAGGAAAAAAAAAGAAGATGCACACAACAAGTCATCTTTGATGTAATGAAGAAATTTCATGAACAAAATATGTATTCATGCTATTGGAGGAGACTAAGTATATAAGCATGAGCAGGGGGATTAATTCATGAATTAGTTGGGAGAAAGAGAGAAAGAAAGAAAAAAAATAATAGAAGAAAAGCGAGGGTTTACCATGGCTCTCAAAAATGAGCCATGGGAAATTGATGAGAAAAAATCATTTCTTCTTGTATTCCAAGTAATTGGAAGGTCCTCTACAACGTGGAAGAGAGTCGTTGGAACAAGAAAATCATTCGTTGTACAAGTTCATGATCTAAGCGAGTGGAAAGTTGAAGAGAAAAGGTAAAGAACCAATCTTCTCTTATGTGTTATGGATGCTTGGCGATGTTGTAGTATGGAGAAACGAATTAAAAACATGGAATTGTTTGTTGACGTAGCCGTGCATACGTAGTGGTTGGCCGTAATGGTTATATTGTGTAGAAAGAATGGATGAAATGTATAGCGTATTGGTTGTTGTGGTAATGTCAAGAATTGGATGGAATTAGGAACATATATAATGTAGGATAGCCGTGGCTATGAAAATGTGGTGTGACTTCGTGTGTGTATGTAGTATGTTGGTTGTTGTCATTATGTCAAGAAATGAATGAAAACTCTCACTTTCTCATATAAGTTATTGTGACGGTCAGATGATAGGCGCTGTTTGGCAAGTCATGGTGAATTGATTATGTGATATCTAGTTGTTGTTATGATAGATTCCATGATGAAGTGCTGGAGTTAATGGTTATGATAAGTTGTAATTGTTGGTGGATTATGGAATAACTTAATGCGACATTAGGTACGGTTTATATAATTGTAATGGTCAATGCTGATAATGATTATCGCTTTATATGGTTTAAGTAACTCAGGACAAGAGAAATGCGTGGTCAATACTTTGTCAAGTCGTAGGTTTTGATGGCATTAGACCATTTTGAATGTTGTGAGGGTTTTTAGAAAGGGTTGCAATTATTTTTATAATGTGGCGGGTTCCATTCTCG
>NW_026724688.1:0-4758 GCF_029784015.1 Lycium ferocissimum
TTTAAAAAACATTTCTATAACAAAAAAAACAATTTAAACCACCTTTTTTCCCAATCCGATTTGCCCAAAGGGTTTGGTCGTTGGGGAAACGAACGGATTATTCTCGAAACAACGCCGCCCGTTTTTAGCCCCCTTGGTTTAGTGGTTTGAGAAGAAATAATTTTTTTGTAGCCAAATTTTGGTCCCCCTTTTTCCCCCTTAGCCGTGGCCTTCTTCTTCTTTCTTTCGAGTTTTTTTAAGTTTTTTGAAATTTCTCCAAGTGGGGAATGATTCTAAGATGACTAAGTCATCTTATATAAATTCAACTTTCCCCGTAAAGGGGCAAAGGGGGCCCGGCCACCTTGCCCAAAATTTTTTTTTTTTTTGAATTTTCAAATTTTCCCCAAAATAGCTCACTTACAAAAAATGGAAAATTCCTCCAAGGTTTTTTCTTATCCTTTCGAACACTAAAATCATACCAATTTAAACCTTTAAAACAATCGAAAGTCTCTGGGAACCTTCCCCCAATTTAAAAATTTAAAAAGTTGCCCTTTGTTCAAAACACGGATATAACCCCCCGGACGGGTCCGCCCCCATCCGAGCCCGCCCGGGAGGGAATACTATGTTTTATGAAGTTACCTATTATGTTTGGGGGCGCCCGAGCTCTAAAAAAGTTACGGGTTTTAAGTTAACCCTTTTTAATAGCAAAATTCCTTATAAATTTTAAATTCCACTTTGGAAACAAAAAAACCTTAGTTTGGTTACATCAAAGGAGTTTTTAGGCACGAATAAAATACGCATTGGCTCGGATTCTAAGAGGGGAAATTTTCCGGGGTTCTTAAGCCTTGTTCTCGACATGCCAAAAAGAAAAAGTAACGCCTTACATCCTTGTCCGCTCGCAAGCTAAGTAAAGCCTCCTCTCGGATACCCCAAGATCTACATCCCCAAATATATTAACATTACCCATAACCCTTTTGAATTAAATTTCCCAAAACGAACATTAAATTCTCCAATTTTTTGAACTTCCCCTAAAAAAACCCCCGAGATTTAACCCCTTTAATTTCCAACAAAAAACCCAAAACCAAACTCTAAATAATAAATTTCACAATACATTCCAACATTAATGTCCTTTCTACACGATTTTAACCACATTCTAATATTCCAAAAACATTCATGATATACTTATTTCGAACACGTTCAAACTAATATCCGTTTATACATTCGACTCTATCCAAAGCCATTCAAACAATATTAAGAACGAAACAATTCCCACGTTTCAAAAACCCAAATAAGGCTCCAACTACCCCGAAATTTTTCTCCAACCCCAAAACAAAATCAAATCCATTTTTTTTCCAAATTCATAGTTTACACCATTCCCCACACTAACAATCAATATTCATAAATGCAAAAATTAAATAAAATTCCCCTTTTTTAAACCTCTCAAAACCAAATAACATTATTCTAAATCATTAAACTTGGTTTTTTATCATAGAATACATAACGACAATTTATTCATTTCCCAAATACAAAAAAGGGGAGCCATTCGGACAACCTCATATACACACACAAAGATGATTTCCATTTTTTTTCTTACACTACAACAATCAAAATATGCTAACTAGAATTAATTCATTCCCCTTGACATACACTAAAAAAGGGAAAAACCCCTTTGTGGCTTAAACTAAAACCATTTTCTATCATAAATTTTTTCCCTCTTTAGCATCCCACAACACATATAAACCATTCATAACACATAAAACAAGTTTAAAAACTCACCTTTCTTCTTCATTTTTCTTGCCCAAAAGTTGGTAGATAAGAAAAGGGCCCAACTTTTTCCCCAAAAACAACGACTCCCGTTACTTAGCCCCCTTGAATTAGCAGGTTTTGAAAAATTTTTTTTTTTTGATGGCAAAAAATTGGCCTTGAATTTCTGGGGGATAGGGGGGGGTGTATGGCCTTCTCCTTCCCTCCAAGTTTTTTTTCCTTTTCTTGAATTCTAAAGAAATGAAAAAGTATGGAACAAAGATACTAAGTCATTTTTTTAAACCCCAATTTCTCACCATCCATGTGGCCATGGCCCACCCCCAAGGGGGCCCGGGAATATTTTTTTCCTTTTTTTTTTAAATTTTTCCATTTTTAAAAATAGCTCCTTACTAAAAATGGAATATGACCCCGATTTTTCCCCTCCAATTCCATGCCAATAAAATCATACACAACAAGTTTTTTAAAAAAAACAAAGTCTCTATTTTGTTATCTCGGGATGGCCTTGTCCTTAACAAATCAAGTTTGGGGCTCGTATTATCTAAGCCGTACAAAATACGGGATATTGCCCCATGGGCGGGGGACGGACGTGCCCGGAAAGGGAAGGGGAAGAGTGGTAAAATTATGGGCTAGCTAGTCTTGGGTTTGTTTGGGGGGTTTGCAAAATTTTGGGGGGTTTTAAAATTCCCAAAAATTTTTTGAATCCTCTTTTATGGAAGGGGGTAAAGCGACGTGGGTCGAGGCCCTTTTTAAAACCCCCCCGAGTATAAGAGATACGACACGAAAAGGAGAAGACCCCATTCGAGATTACATCTGATGGAATCTTTGCGATATAGGGGCAGATTATGTGTACCTAAGGTTGCAGAGTTGCGGCAACAGATTATGGGAGAAGCACACTATTCCCGTTATTACGTTCATCGAGGTACGACAAAAATGTATCATGACCTCGGATGTTTATGCTGGTGGGATGGCATGAAGAGGGACATGGCGACATTTGTTTCGGTGCCCAAGTGCCCAACGAGGTTAAGATCGAGCATCGGAAGCACAGTGGATTATTACGGAGATGGAGATTCCGACTTGGAAGTGGGAAGCAATCAATATGGATTTCATTACAGGTTTACCCGCACTCACCGAGTATGATTCCATATGGGTTATTGTGAATAGGCCCTAACAAAATCGGCCCGTTTCTTCCCGGTCGGGAACCAACATTCAGGCGAGGACTATGCAAAATTATACGTTAAGGAGATAGTAAGACTTCACGGAGTTCCCACATCTATTATATCTGATAGAGGTGCTCAGTTTACAGCTAACTTCAAGAGATCATTCCAGTTAGGATTGGGGACACAGGTGAGTCTTAGTACAACATTCCACCATCAGACTGACGGACAGACAGAGCGTACTATTCAGACGCTAGGAGATATGTTGCGAGCATGTGTTATTGACTTCGAGAGGGCGGTGGGATAATCATGCGCCGCTTATTGAGTTTTATGTGTGCTACGATTCTCGCATCCGTATGGCCGTATGAGGCTGCGTATGGCGGAAAGTACGGTCACCTATTAGGCGGTTTGATGTTGGGAGACTAAGTTAATCGACCCGAGATATGATTCGACAAGCCATTGATAAGGTGGAAACTTATTCGGGAAAAGGTTATTAGCGACTCGAGTCGACGAAGTCATATGCGGATAATCGGCGTCGACAGCAGAATTCCATGTTGGTGATTGGGTATTTACGAAGGTGTTACCCATGAGAGAAGTGTAATGAGATTCGACGAAGGGAAGCTCGGCCCGAGGTATATTGGGCCTTATCCCAGTTGTTCGGTGAGCAAGGGTGCCTATGAACCTGAACCTGTCGATTTGGAGGCAGTATGTGATGTTTCGTGTGTATGTACCAAATGTATTGGTAGATCTTCTAGGGTATTTCCCGTGGATGATGTCCGGAGGTAACGAGAGGAGTTATCATACGAGGAGAACCACCGGCCAGCTATCTTGGATCGTCGGGTGAGAAGGTTGCGTAAAGACGTGGCTTCGTTCGTCTTGTGGCGGAACAATAGCACGGAGAATGACTTTGGGAAGCCGAAAAGGAGATGAAGAATAAGTATCCTACTTGTTCCTATGCCTACGAGTAATCTAAACTCCTAAATTGGTTATGTTGATTGATAAATGAATTATATATGATAACTATGGAAGAGATTCCCGAAGTCCTTTTATAAGACCTAGTGAGACTAGTTTAACATTCGACGGACGAATGTTCTAAAGGGGAAGGATGTTATATCTGTATTTTTGTACATTGGGATATTTTAAGCTAATCGCGACAAGTTAAGGACAAGACTATTTTGGATACGAGGTAGAGACTTTTAACCTCCGATTTTGTTTTAATGCACAAGTTGTTTATAAATTTTATTCGGTATGAAAATATTAATGAAGGTTAAGGAATAATTAACCATGATTAGATTATTAAGTGGGATTAAGATTTAATTACTTCTCTAATTAGCCATTAGTGGCCGTGTGGGCCCCGCGCCCGCGGCTTGGCCAAATTTGATTGGCTCAAGCCATGAGTGGGACATAGTAATCCAATATATAGGCACCATATAAATATCAAATTGATGACTAACAGGTGTTCTTCGTCTTGACTTGAGAATTAGAGATAGAAAGAGGTGGAGGAGCTCTCGGCCATGGGTAGGCAGAGCTTGAGTCCTTGAGTGTTGATCAAAAAAATAATTTTCTTCAAATATTTATTCGCTGCAAGGAAGGTGTATAACAACGTGGGATTGATCCTAGGTAGCAAGAACAAGATTAATTCAAAGGGACAAATTCTAGCCAAGTTGAGAAGTTTAAATGTTAAAAAGGGAAAGGTTTAATCTTCTTTTACATGTATTGGGGGGTTTGAGCATTTGTAATGTAGAATGGATGAAATTCATGGAACTAGTGCAAATGGGCACCCAAAACATTCATTCGTCGCATACATGTCCCCCTAACCTTATTGGGATGTGATGGGGCCCGACCCTTACTTGGGGGGTGG
>NW_026724689.1:0-4776 GCF_029784015.1 Lycium ferocissimum
ATTGTATTCCTAATTTTCCCTTACGGTTATTAGGAACCCTAGCTTTGTGAATCATGAATTCTCCACTGTGTTCTCATTATGTTTATATAAAATTTTATGATTTTATGAGCAAGTTACAAGCATGTTTTCAAGTCAATTATATATATAATTATGAACTATTGCTATTACTCATGAATCAAAACAGGTTTGAAATACTATGACAAGTTATCTTATGAAACCATATTACAAGATATTTCTGAAACCATGTTACAAGTTATTTCGTGAAATCATAATTACAAGTTATTTACAAGTTATTTCATGAAAATCATGGGCTTCTTAGCCAACTATATCATGTTCATGTTTTGGATTGCTTAGTTAACCGAGAAGGCTGGGATGCTTTGAAACTACGAAACCCCGTAGGATAAGGGTTGTCGGCAAGGGCCCTCGTATGTAGTTTGGATCTTACATGCTATTATTACTTAAATCTCTATCCTGCAAGGTGTGGTGTTCCCGGTAGGACGCAAGTACCGGACCATGTTTCGGTTATATTATAGCATTCCCCCGTTACAACGAGTTTTATATCATGTATTTCTTGATTCTTGTTTTAGACTTTACTCCGTTTATTCATGTTCAAGTTACATTCTTTTTGATTCATTCTTATACCTATGTTGTGTCATGTTTTCATTTCGCAAGTTTTACTACTAGTACTATTCACCTGTACTAACGTCCCTTTGCCGGGGCACACTTCACGGTGGGGATCGATTACGAGCATACACAACGTAGTAGGATACCTCGTTTGACTTATTGGTGAGCCCCTCCTCTCGGGGTTCAACATGGAGTCGTATTAGTATGGGGTTTATGGTAGTCCGGGGCCTTCTGTAGTTAGTATTCGGACATTTTTTAGAGGTTTCATAGCGGATATTAGTTCCGGAGTCGGTTATGCTTTCATGTTTTGGACTATTACGTTTTCATGAATTTTCTCTTATGAGATAATTTCAAGACTTTATTCCCCAAATTATATTTTCATGATTCATTTAAATTGCATCATATAGATTATATTGTCTTGATGCCCGTTTGACAAGCAAGCCATGAGGTTCGCTCGGACACGTACGAACAGGCCGGGGGATGTTACGCCCGGGCCATAGTTTTGGGCGTGAAATTTTTGCAAAGGGATTAGGAAAGCAAACACAATAAAATAGGTGAGATGGTGCTCTACGGTATAACGTGAATAAATTACAATTGATAATCATTCAGTCTTTTTGCATTGGTGTTTTGAAGGGATATAATAAAGTAAAATTAAGAGAATTTTTTCCCCATCTAAACAAAAAGTTTGCAAGTGGAAAATAATAAAGATTTAAAAGCTAAAAAAAAATTTAAGGGGAAAAGAACAAAGAAACAAAACGATTGATCTGGTCCCTGGAAATATTTTTATGGGTTATTTAGCTGTCATTTAGAGTTACAAAATCGTTAGTGGTGGTTGGAGTTGAAAGAATGTATAAAAGTTTAGAAAAGACCTATCTTCTTGTGCTAAACTTTTTTTTAAAATAAAATAGGGCTGGTTTTTAGTACTGACGTAACCCAATTAGGATATAAAAGTAGAACATGTTCACATAAACATGTGATTCAACAAAACCCCCTTGGGTGTAACCCCAAAAATGAAGTTTGGGGATAATATGATGATATTTAGGGTGAAATTTTTTCCGGATCTTGTTGCTTAGTTGCTTATTTGGTTCTTTTCATTTCCCACCATCTCAACAAAAAAACGAAAAATAGATAACCCCCCATTTTACATTTTCTTTTTGATATCAAACTCTAGGGTTTACTTGTTCCTAATCTATTTTTCTTTTTTCCGAAAAATAATTTCTGGAAGAATATCTTGAAGGTATGGGTCTTCCAAACCCCCGATCCGGATTAGTGGAGCCTAGATAATGGTTGAAAAAAAAAAAAAAAAAGTCGGGCAAAAATCTGACAATTCTTCCTTCCTTCTTCTTCTTCTTTTTCTTTTTTTTTTTTTTTTTTTTTTGTTTTCTTTTTTTGCTTCTAAAACTTGGTCAAATAAACACCCCCTTTAAAATTGTAAAGATGTTTTGGTTTGTTTACTTTATGTCTCAAAGTGAGTTAATTTTTTCTAAAAAAAAAAATTAATTCGAATAGTGGTTTTTTAAAAATATGTGTCTGTTTTTTTGGGGAAGGCATTAGGAAAAAACATAATAGATTTTTGGGTGCTCTCGTATAACGTGAATAAATTACAATTGATAATCAAAAAATTCCATTTTTTTTTGAAAATAATGATTAATTCTCAAGTGGTAGATTAATTAATCATTATTTGATTGCCCCGGTTATTTAAATTGGTAGATGAAGATTTATTGACCCCCTTTGCACTAAAGTCTTTTTGTAATCCACCAATTTACTTTAAACTTTTGACAACTAATGGTGTAATAAAAAAAAAGTGTGGGGAATTAATCAAATTAAAATTAAAAAAAAAAAAAGTTTTTATGATTGGATAAATTTAACGGAAAAAAAAAAAAAGAAGAAGGCGGTATCATTGATTTATTAAAATGGACAAGAAAAAGAGATATTTTAGTATACATACGACCTCACTAATAAAAAGAAATATTAAAGTTATTTTTAAATATATCAAAATCTCATTTTATTTGAGATAAATTAAAACTTAAAGCATGTGGATAAATGGGACAAAAAATTATATATTTTGTTCTTACTAAATATATATTAAAACCAAACCCCTAAAAAAAAATCGTAGATGAATAATTATTAATGCACCTGTGAAAACGTGAGTGGATACAATGAACGCCCAGATTGATCATCAAATAATGCCCTTGTTGGCGACACAAAGCTATAGTACGTTATAATCCAATAAATGCTAGGAAGAAAGTAAAAAAATAATGCTGTCGAAATAGATAAAATATTTGAGTATCCATCCAACCCGCAGGCTGTTTACTACTGGTAGTTGTATTCATTGCTTTTCTTTGGACTTGTCCAGTAATTTTATCACCTTTTTATTAAAAAAATCATTAAATATTTCTATTTTATTAAAGTATTCATTATATAGAAAATTGAAATTTGCCACTAGTATTCTAATAAGTTTGAAATAATTACTCAATATTCAACAAAGGGTTTTTTAAAAAAATTTAAATTTAATTTTTTCTTAATTTGTTAAAGTGAATAGATAAAGAAAATTATATTGGTGTCTTATTAAAAAATAAAAGAGAAAGGGAAAGAAATATTATTTAATACAAGAACTAGTAATGTGAAAGGCAACCATCCCGCTAAAAAAAACGAAGTTTGTTTGTTTTTGCAAAAAAATTTTGTGTTCAATGATCTCAAATTCTCAAGTGGTAGATTAATTAATCATTATCGATAACCCGTTGATTTTAAAATTTGGGAGATTAAGACTCATTGACTCCCTTACCCACTAAAATCATTTTATAATCGCCAATTTCTTTTACACCTTTCCAAAAAATAATTGTAATAAACAAAAGGGTTTGGAATTAATCAAGTTATGAAATTTGGTTTTTTTTCATGTCGGCCTGCGATTGCGGACCCCTTTTACGATCGCATCATTATGCTAGTTTTGTTGTTGACTTGTTATGTTGAATGGGGGTATTCGGGGTTTTCTCGCGGTCAAATTATTGGTTAAATAAGTGATTTGAAATCGGTATTTGTTTATGAAATTTGAATATAATTTTAACTTCTTATTCGATTTCAAATCCTTTTTTAAAAATAGGATTTGGGATTCTAAATCATGATTTCAAACTTTGACTCATAAGTTTAAATTTTGTTAAAAAAAAAAGAAAAAGAAACTCATAAGTTGGTTAATATATTTTTAACATGTAAAACTTGTAAAATAAAATTTGGTTAAAATTCCGTGTCGATCGTAAAATAATGCTCGACGTGAAGAGATTGTACGTATCTGTAGGAGATTATATTAAAGAGTAGTTCCTAACTCTTATTCATTTTCTTTTTTTTGAACTAAAATTCGTCTAGATGTTATGCTTTTTTTGAAATGCTTTTAGTAGCTATTCTTTGTTTATTGGTTTTCTTTTTTTGGTAAGTTTTATAAGGTTGAAAGTTTTGATAATTTTACAAATTGTGGGTTTTCTTTTTTTTGAGAAGAAATCGGAAATTAGTGGGGAAGAAAACTTTTTTGGGTCCGATTTAAATAATTCCGGCAAGTCCAGGCTTTGGTTGTGATTGTGGAATCATTTCACGACCCAATTTTGTTTAGTCATGATGCAACTATTTTAAGTTAGGCAATTTGTTAAACAATTTAATTAAACTAATAGATATCATTAGAAATTAACTAGTAGTAGATATCATAACTAAATTAATAAACTGATGGAATGCGAAAATTGAAATAAGATAAAGGTCGTGGCCACTACAGAACAAGGTAAGGGGTCACCACAAAAGCTAGACTCCAAACTGGAATTCACTTTCTTACTCCATTAATGTTAGGATCCGATCCTAAAAAAAAGTGCAACATGTATATATGATTACACTACACCATCATGTACTCTACAATTAATCATAATCCCCCTAATAAACAGTGACAGCGTTATTAAAAAAAGGGGAATTGATACCTTCAATATGACGTATATCAAGAGAAAAAGTTTAAAAAAGAAGAGGGGTGAAAGAAGTTGTGGAAGTGGATAAACAGTTAATATCAATTAAATAACTAACACAACTGTAGACTCCAAAAACAAATAATCAATTAAAAGCAAATTACAATTAAGAAATTTGCACAATATCTTTTAACCATTTCAAAAAGGAAACATAACT
>NW_026724690.1:0-5054 GCF_029784015.1 Lycium ferocissimum
ATTTTCCTCACCGGATCCTTAGGCATTATGAGGGATTATTTCTAGTCCCCATTATTCTTTAAGGACCAGCTTCATGGTCCTTAATCTGGGTATCTAATGTGATTTATGTAAGTATTTTTTCAATGGTATACAATTTATACTATAGAAAATCAAAGGCATAAAGTCAAATTTTGGATTAGAATCACATTAGCGAAACTTTATTACAACAGTATATCGTTGTATAGTTTACACAACCTTCAAACAATCTAATATCATCTGTAGCAAAAGAAATTACTTGTTCACCTAGCAACACTAGAGAAACGATAACAAACTTGTCTACTTGTATCTAGGTCTTCTTTTACTGCATCTTGACTTGTCAACTAAACTATTCAATGCCTGCAGAAGATAAAGGATAAAATTATTTTAGCAGAAAATTAATTAAATAATTTTGATAAGTTTACATCCAACATTTTTTAAGCACCCACCTGTCACATTTTGTCGAGCGTAACTACCCTTCAAAATCTAATGTATAAGGAGCTGCAAGAATATAAACAAAAAAAAAGTCATAATGTCAAAAAATGACTTGAATTTATCTTCTGGCGAAAAAAAAATATGCATCAATTAACAACCTAAATAGATAATAAATTGAAAATCAAATTTAACTTTTCGCAACAAACCACACTAATATATTAAACTTGACCTCAACAAGCTTTACTGTAAAAGATAATAAGCCTTACTAATTGTACAAATATATGTAACATGATCTAAGAACCATCCAAATAATCACATTAGTTTCCCGACTGTATGTTCAAAAATCAAACAACCTACCAAGAAGGCCCTTCTGGTGTATTGCAAATTCACACACATGAATGCTTTCATTTACTTATAATGACAAATTCACAAAAACATTTCATTGTCACATTGATCCATTTACAATCATACAACATGGAGTACAAACGAAAAATGAGAGATTGAACATGAATTTTATGTGGAGTTCAATAAATATTGTTAGGGATCAGTTCCTATCTTCACTTTCTTATAGTGACACCAAAACTACCCTTCTAGTATTGTTGTTAGAAACAAATCATGTTAACTCATACAAATATCTCGTTAAGGATAAGATGGAAATATAAATTCCAGAAGTTTCTAAACATAAAAACATTAGGTGTTGATCTTTTCGGGAGGAAAAACATAACATATTGCAAAGAAAATTAGAATGAAAAGGCTAGCAGCTAAAGAAAGTATAAGACTATATCTATAATGTACAAGGTAAAATTTAATATCTACCATTTGATACAATAAGTAGAGAGCAAATGAAGAGAGTTAAGAAAGTTGAATAGCCAACTAGTGTTTTGTGGATAGTGGAGACTGATGGATACAAGTTACAATGGTAGGTATCTATGACAAGAGAATGATATTATTTTAGCTGGGGATTTGTCCAAGTTTACCAAAGCATAAAGTGAATGGTTAGATGATAAGAAGAAAAGGACAAATGCATAGACAGTCCCTCACATACTTGTAGCACAGGAAAACCAAAAATACCAAAAAGTAAGAAATTATATTTCATTTAGGACACTTCATGCAGAGTATAGAGTAGAATTAAAGTGTATACTTTTCATGAGATTTTCAAAATTATTTGGAAGGTATTTAAGATTTAAAAAATATTCAAAATTAATACACCAAATAGATACACAAAGAAAAAAGCAAAAACAAAAAAAAATGACTATCGAGATGGTTCCATAGCAGAAGAAAAGCAAAAACAATAGTTCGTGTCAATTTTCAAGAACACATAACTATTTTAACTGTAGTTACAAGCTAATCATAATTCAATCGCTCTTGTAGAAGGTAATAACTTACAAAAGATGAAATATCGGAGTGCAAACTCGGTTTCTTTTGTACAATGATGAAGTAATATCCTATCGTATTTCCTTAAAACTATAACTATCATGAGCATTTGCTAGAAATAATACTTGGACAAGCCTACAACTAACAAAATTTTCCCAGTTTACCTCATTATGAAAGAGGATCATTAGCCTTCAATTATTAGGCATGAGGAACGAAAATGGATACAATATATAAAAGAGACAAAAATATCACCATTGGAGCTACATCTTTAAGTAGAAATAGTTGTGATCTAACAATGAGAGATAAAAATACTCAAGGAACAAATATTTAAAAATTGATTCATTAAATTTTATAAGATAAAAGATCAAAATGAAAGAGAGACTAACTACCGCTTTAGACTAACTACCGCTTTAGAATATTTGGAATTGGGAAGTTTCGGGTGAGGTAGTATAATGGTTGGGTTGTTGGAATATTGTGTGGATTGTTTGAAACGTTCTTGAATCTTGTTTGAATGATCTCGGATTAGTACTTAAACTTGTGAGCATTAATGTTAGCTTGAAAGTATGTAGTTGAATTGAATGTAATGGAATGTTGTCGAATCATATGGAAAAGAATTACTAATGTTAGAATGCGTTTGAATTACTCGTTGATGTTGTTAGTATGGTTGTTGGTATTGTTGTTGATGATTTGGCCGAGTTGAATTCTCGGGGTTGTTGAATTTCTGGGAAATCTTGCCCAAATTTACTGTAGATAAAGTGCTAACTTGGAATCGGATTCTAAGTGCTTATGACTAATGTTTGGTGTCTAACGACATTATTATAGATCTTGAGAAGCGGGACTTAAGTTTGGATTAGCTTAGGAAGCGGACGAGGTATGTAAAGCCTAACCTTTTTCCTTCTTTTTGCATGTCTTAGTTGTAAGTAGGCTATGATACGAGCCTCGAGGTAACTCCATTCTTAAGGTCCGAGCATGTATATGATTCTTATTTACTTCTTAATATTTGTGATCTTAATGTAGTCGGACTATGGTCCTTACGTCTTTTGTAAGATTGGATTACAAATGTTGTATAAAGAGGTTTGTTCCAAAAGGAGTTTTATGTTGAAAAATGCCCGTAACTTTCTTAGACGGAACCGGATTGCCTTGCTATGTTCGCAAATGATCCTATAACGTACAATGATTTTAACTTTTATGGGCGGGCCCGGATTGGTTTGATGCATATCCGTGGTCCCCGAGATTTTCCTTTGTATAGTCCTAACGATTTTTTTTAAAGAACTTAACATGATTTCCATTTTAACTCTCGAGCGTCGGCTACTTACTTATTCATTGAGTCTGTAATGATGATTTATGTGCATATGGTTTCTCACTACTCGCTCGTGCGGCGTTTCTACATCTTTCACCGAGTCCGGGGCCGGGTATGTATTCGTGCACGGTTTCGCTGCACTATTCACGAGTCCCTCACTAGAGGGCGGCACGGTATATATATATGATGATATGATGATGTGATGACATGATGATGTGATGATATGGGGATGGCGGCCAGGATGGCATATGATGATTCTATTCACCGAGTCCCTCACTAGAGGGCCGAGTATGGTATATATATATATATGATGACATGATGCATATGATGACATGATGATATGATGATTACTTTACCGAGTCCCTCACTAGAAGGCCGGGTACGGTAGATATATGTACACGTATATGATGATTTTACTTACCGCGTCCCTCGCTGGGAAGCGGGGCACGTTTTTATATCTATGCTTATGTACAAGATGATTTTCTAATTATGTTTCTAAGTCCATAATGAATTTGACATGATATTGAGACGCATGATTTATGTTCCGAGGCAAGCCTTATGATCTTTACGTACTCCTTATTCGGTATGATCCTCGTTTACTATGTTTCGTGCTTTACATGCTCGGTACATATTCATCTTGACCCCACTCTTCGGGGGGCTGCGTTTCATGCCACGCGTGTGTATACGGATGAGTAGAGAAGAGGATCCAAATGATTAGCGAGCTCCATTTCTTCCTGAGTGCTGCCGAGTCGAGTGTGTATGTTATGGTATCTTGAGTTATGTTAGAGACTTTGCGAGACGGGGTCATGTATATAATAAGTCGGTTTTGTAGCGACTCTGTTTGATGTATCAATACGCATTATATTACGGATTTCATATGTTTACAAATTTCACTTGATTTGAGAGAAAGATGAAAAGTATGTTTCTTTTGAAAGCTTTCATTATGCATTCTTTTTATGATTTAAAGGCCCCGTGATTATGAGTATAGCGAGAGTCAGCGGGTTCGCTCGGCCCTAAGTAAGGGTCGGGTGCCCATCATGCCCTATCAGGTTAGGGTGTGACATTTATATGGAAGGAAGTGTAGATCCCCAATTGGGTGGTTTGAAGTCGGGGAGACACCATTAATAGGCCCAGAATTGATTCAACAAGCAGTGGGAAAGGTCAAGGTCATCCGAGACCAGTTGTTGACAGCCCAAAGTCGCCAGAAATCTTATATGGACAACCGTCGAGGAGACTTAGAATTTGAAGTCGATGATTATGGGTATGGATTGGTTGGCCTCATGTTATGCCAATGTTGATTGCCGAATGAAAGTTGTTCGATTCTAATTTCCGGGAGAACCCGTGCTTGAATGGAAAGGTAATACAGTGTCTCCCAGAGGTAGGTTTACTTCCTACCTTAAGTGTCACACCCCACCCTTGGTAAGGCGTGATTGGCACCCGGTACCTTACGGAAACCAAGCGAACCAACTTATAACTTACATCCTTCGTGTCTCAAATGGATACAATAGGATCAAGAGGCTAAATACGAACATAATATCATGCATAAGTATATGTACATTAGACCCATGATGCCGACATTACTATCGTCACACTATGACTAAGCTGTACAGAGGAACTACCGAGTTCCTTAAAAATGGGCTCAAAAAAGGAAGGGCGCCTTCGGGGAGAACCAAAGGGAGCTTCGGTTTCCATTCCCCAAACGTTAAAAAACAAAAATCATCTTTTTGTTTTTTTTATTTTTCATTAGCTCTCCGTAGGAGGTACGATTTAGATATATGCCAAGGTTTTCGGACAAAGAAAATAAAATTTTGATCGAATCCCATCCGAAATATTTTTATAAAGTCGGGACGGGGGGGCCCCCCCCTAACCCCAAAAAAAATCATAAAATATATATATCAATCTGGCTCCCGGTGCTCCAAAAAGGGGACGG